>NW_020203161.1:3936-22409 GCF_001531365.2 Cynara cardunculus var. scolymus | reverse complement strand
TAACTTTACTTTATTTCAAATCAATAACTTAATTTATTTTAAATCAATAATTTTACTTTATTTCAAATCAATAACTTTACTTTATTTCAAATCAAATTATTTTAACAGGTTCTCTACAATTTACGTGCACACATGTTAAAACGTATTTTCCTAACGTATTTTGTACTTAATGTCGATATTATTGTTCATAATGTGACATGTTACTTGATGTATATGAGATAGAATTTAACATGACATGTTAAAACGTATTTTAGTTAATATAAAATTATGTATTTTAATGTGATAATGATGTAAAACGAAAATTGAAAAAACAAATGACATATCATAAATTAAATAAATAACTATAAATGTAAATATTAAAAATATTTTTTCATAGTATATAATGTATTATAATATAATTAAGTCAAAAAATATTCAATATTGGGCTCATTTCGAATGTATTGACGCGACGATTATAATGGTGTAACTTGTTAAAAATAAAACGTATTTTTTAAACATAGTTTAATTGATATACGATTATGTATATTAATTTAATTAAAGTATAAAATAAAAAATTTAAAAATGAGAGATATAAAGTAAATTAATTAACTAATTATAAGGATATAAAGTGTAAATTTAAATTTTTAAAATTAAAAAAAAAGTAAATCGTGTGTGAGTGTGTGTGAGAAGAGCGGTGTGTGAGTGTGAGTGTGAGTGTGAGTGTGAGTGTGAGGGTGAGGGTGGGGTTTTTTAGTCGGTGGGTATCAATATCAAATTACATTTTAGACTTGAAATTACATTTTAGAGTATGAAAATGATTATTTTAATTAATTTTTTTAAAATAAAAAGAATAGAGAAAACTGGGAATTGATGATAATTGGAGTAATTATCGAATGTTCCCGATGGGACAATAATTGAATTTGAAGGATGAGTAAGTTACATTTTTAGTCCTTATAGTTTGTTGAAATTTTCTGTTTTCGTTTTTGTAGTTTTGAAATTACGATCTTCATATCATGGTTTATAACTCATTATCTTTTTTCGTCCTTCTAATTTAAAATTTATTGCTTTTTTGGTCCCTATGGTTTACAGTTCATTTCGATTTTTAGTCTTTCATTCTTAAAAATGGTGTTTTGACCCCAACAACCAAAATATAAACGAATTACAAACCATAGAACTGAAAACCAAAGTCTTAAAACCAGAAGGACGAAATTCATAATTTTTAGCAAATCATATGAACAAAAAACATAATTTACTCCTAGCGGGCGTTTGGTTCAGGCAGATGAATGAAAATGACAGAGATTGAAAATGGGAATGAATTTTTATTCTCCTCGGTTTAATCTGGAAAAAAATTGGCTTATGAAAGATTGGACCTATTATATTATAAGAAACCAAACAGTTTCTTTTACTTTTACTCTCATTAATTACTGTTTAATATCTCTTATCAAAGACCCCATTTAAAAGTAATTATTGTTTTTAGGTTTCAAAAGAGTGATAACCATAAAGTGACTTGGGAAACGTTCATAACTTTTAATTTTATGTATTATATTTAATTAATTTTTAAAAAAAATATTAACTAATGGGTTGTCATGTCAAAAAAATTGCTCTAAAAGTTGTTTGTTTATCTTTTAATAGTTTTATTAAGCAACAATATTTTAATATATGTATATATATGTATATATGTATATATATATATATGTATATATGTGTGTGTGTATATATATATATATCTCAACTAATCTTAGGGTCCTGAAAAACACCCAGAAAAATACTTAATGATTTTGAAAAACTCGAACCAACAACCTCTAAAAAGAACTCTCTCTTTTAAATTCGTGTAACTAAATGCAAATAAACATGATCAAATACAGGTTAAACATCTAATTTTAATTATAAAAAATAAAATATAATTAGAATAATCATTGAGTTTTAGCGGAATACTTAATTAGAATCCTTATAAAAATTATATTATTAAACAAAAATAAATTACTTTGTTATTAAATCTAAATTAAAAACAATCACATGGAGAACGAGAACTTTTAAATAATTAWTTCAAATTTATATTTCATTTAAAAATAAAAATATTATCATTTTCTTAAAACCACATAAAAATGTATTATATCAACAAAGAAAATAAATAAAATGAAGCACTAAAATCGAGATATATCTTGTTGTATTACGCTGATACCCTTGTAGTGTGGGTGTGTGTATATCTATACTATATTATAAAACATTTTATAAGAACTCTTAAAAATCATTTTTTATGCATAAAATATTGTATATTGATGCATATTATTTAAAATTCAAGATTATAAGTAAATTATGCATAAGTACAACTTATTAAAGCTCCATGTTTGAATTCGTGTAACCAACTGATGATAAACATAATCAAATAGAAGATAAACATCTCATTTTAAAATATAAAAAAATCTAAAATATAATTAGGATAATTATCGAGTTCAAACAAAATAATTAATTATTATCTTTAAAAGAAAATTATATTATTAAACCAAGTATAAATTACTTTGTTATTGAACCTAAATTAAATTATAATAAAAAATTGAATTAAAAAATTACACAAAAAATAGAAATTTTAAATAGTTAATTTGATACTAATATCGATATATTTTTGTCAAAATTTTATGATACCCTCAAATTTATATTTTATTAAAAAAATCATCGTTTTTTCAAAATCACATAAGACCATATTATAACATCGACTAAGATAAAAAATAAAATAAAATATTAAAATCAAGATGTATTTTATTGTATTGTACATGTACCCTTCTAATAATTATTAAATAGTCACGTATTGTTATCGGTTAAACTAACTCATAATAACACTGATATTTGTATCTTCCACTGGAAGCTATTTGTATCTTCCACTGGTAGCCTCTTTTCCCTTTGGATTTTATTTGGTAACCATTATTCTACACAACAATCATAAACTAAAAAAGGGACATGGTTTCATTCTATGCCTCCTACTCTGTACACATCAAATTTATTGAAATTAACCATAAAAATAATATTTGGTTGGGTTGAGCTTGAACTCTAAAGATCAAAGCTACTTAAAGGTCTTAGATTCGAATCGAAATAGAAATAAAAATCTCATTATGGCCATGAAAGTACAAATACGGTGACTCTGTGTTACCCGTAAAACAGATGATCGTTCTGAGATTAGTCGACTAATGTAGCGGGTTGAATAACCAGTTTAATTTTTAAAAAAAAGTATTGAAATTTTTATTTCCCATTTTACCCTCAAATACACACCCTTTGTTTAACTCTTAATGGTTCCATTAAGAGGCAACATCTGAATCGTTAAGAGATGAATCTTGTTTGGAAAAAAAAAAGTTTGTCTCTTAATTGTTCCAAAACCTTGATTTTGTATCTTGAATCTCCGTTAAACCATTAAGAGCCCTAATTTCATTGTACACAATTACCATTCAATTATATTTTATTTTACACTATATCATAAGAGCCTCTTAATCATATGGACCACTTAGTTTTTTGACACCAAATAATTGAGCAATTGTTAAGCACCTCTCCACTAAATCCCAGTGGTAATTTAGTAATATTCCAATTGTCTTTTCCCATTGACAATCATTCAAGTCGACTTTTCATTCACAGTCTCCACTAAATCACTTTCCACTTCTCTCTCTAGTTTTCTATTGAGCAAAACAATGGAGGAAATTGCAGGAAGGTATGAACACCATTTTTTCATGAATAGAAGCATACAACTAATCCAGAAAGAGATTTGGGCGAAGCATTACTCGTCCAATCATCAGATTCTGCTGGTTGGAGAAGGCGATTTCTCGTTTGCTCTCAGTTTGGCTGTTTCGTTTGGATCTGGTTTCAACATCGTAGCTTCTTCTTTCGATTCTTATGGTAATCAATCGATCCTTATTCTGTTAAATCGCAATTTCGAAACCCTAGCTAGCTAGGGTTTCGTTAATCAGCTTCGTACATTCTACTTGTCCATCGTGTTCGTTGATCACTAATAGTTTCTAGTTTGTATGAAGGTCTGTTTAGTTATGGCGTTCATTTAATACAATTTTGATTTATTTTTTTGCTGTTTTTGTACCTTTCTGCATTCGATCATGATGAAGCTGCATTGAGAAAACGATCTGTAAATTAGATAACAATCGGTTGGATTTGGATTTTCATATAGAATTTTGAATTTTTGGTAGGTTTTTGGAATGGGAATTAGTTCAATTATTTACAGATATTTCAAAAAAAAAAATTATAAATAATTTTAAAAATAATTAAATATTATTACAAAATTAATGTGTTTAATGAACATGTTTGATTAAATATCATTACAAAATTAACGTATTTTAAATGGCAAATTGCATGAAAAAATATTTACTTTGATTTGATTCTTATTTTGGGTAACGTACTTCCAAAACTTTCATTTTGATAGTGTAAAGTTTTAAACATTTAAGTATCCGAATAACCGATTGAAACACTAACCGGTTACAATGCTGATGTTGCGAGTGATGTGATATCTAATTCAATATTATTTGCTATTCAACCAAATTTCATCCCATCACTCGCCATATCAGCATGATAACCTGTTAATGTTTCAACCGGATACTTAAATGTTTAAAAATTTATATTTTAGGTACCAAAATGAAAATTCTGAAAGTACGTTACCGAAAATAGTAATCAAGTTAAAGTACGTTACTTTTTTCATATAATTTGCCCTATTTTAAAACATTTTTACAAACAAATTTCATGAAATATATGGATTTCTAAATCCAATCTTAATGTGATTTTGATTCCATTCCAGTCCTTTGGTTTAATATCCTATGGAGTGATTGGTATTTTATGAGATTTCATAGGTTTTGTATGTAATAATGTTTTAAAATACGTTAAAAACATTTGTTTTTTTAGTAATCAATTAATAAAAAGGTAATTTAACTATTTTTATAATTATTTATACATTTCGTACAAAATCAAAACACCAAAGGTTCCGATTCCGATTCCGATTCCAAATCCTTCTCAAATCTTAGCAACCAAATTTTCCCTGGGTTTATCATGAATTTGATAATAAGATTGGTGGTAGGTCAGGGGTTCAATCCTAACCAAAGGTGGAGAGGGTGTGCGAGTTTATTTGTTGCATCTGCCGTATATTCTTCATTTAAATGCATAATGAATTGTATCGATAATTTCATTTTGCTAGATGTTCTGATTCAGAAATACAAGAGTGCGGAAACAAACTTGGATCGATTGAATAATTTGGGAGCTCGGCTCTTATTCAAAGTTGATGCACGCAAGATGGTGTCTCATAATGATCTTTATCTGCGAAAGTTTGATCGCATTGTGTACAATTTCCCGCATGCCGGTTTTGTTGGAAAAGAAAGCGATGACAGAGTTATCATGTAAGCTTATTTATACATGCATTCATACTAATTTGCTTCTCAAAACTATCATATTTGGTCTTTTCTTGCAAACAATCTATTGTTCTTATGAAGATTTAAAGGGTGTTTGGGATTGCTTATAAAAACAACTTATTGACTTATTCCGATGTGGCACCGGTAATAAGCACTTTTGAGTGTTTGGATAAACAGCTTATACCGGTGCCAAACTGGTAATAAAGAGTTTTTGAAGAAGTTAAACAATTTTCTCAAAACTTCCGTCGCTCCATCCCCATTCCCCGCAGGGGTAGAGAGAGAACTCATTCTAACTTATAATAAGTCGATAATAACTTTTATAGAAAAACATACCTTGTTTCAAATAAGGTCCCAAACACCCCCCTTAAAGAAATATATAGATTTATTGTTTTCTTATGATGCTTTTGGTAATGCAAACATGACTCACAATGGCAAATTGGGGGGTTCTAGTGGAAGCTCGTGCAACCACAAAAGTTTTCTGGCTTAGTTCACTTTTTTATACGATCTTTAATCATTACAACAAAATTTACTTTATAGGATGTCTAAATTGTCTAAGTGTATTAATAGAATGGTTTATAGTAGCTTGGGTTTATAGGACCAAACAATAAAACGTCGTATCTAAAAAAGTTACAATAGGTTTATAAGACACTTTTAGGCGTTTTAACAAGTTTTTAGGACGTTTTTAAAATAAAGTGTCTTATTATTTATATTGTAGGAGACTTTTGAGAATAATTTTAATAAAGTCCCTTCAGATAGGATGCTACTTGGTCTAGTCCCATAAACTTAAGTCCTATAAAGTATCTTTTTAGGATGCTTCTATCAATAATTTTAATACTTTGATAGTTTGATTATATGATTCTCATTAACATGTTTGGCTCGARAAARTGTATGCTCRAATGGCTTAGCTTGGCTTGACTCKAAAAWTTTAATCGAGTTTTCGAACGAGYGGAGTYGAACATTTGCGTTATGGAGCTCAACTTGTTAAGTTAAACAYGCTTTTGTGTGTGTTCGAGATAGACTCAAGCTCGACAATTATYAAGACATTTTTGCCTTTAATGTCTTCATTYTGTATTCAACTTSTAGGATCCATAGAAATYTGGTTTTCAGTTTCTTCAAGAATGCAAGTCAGATGTTGCRATCAAACGGCGAAGTCCACGTATCCCACAAGACTAAATTCCCRTACGACTGTTGGAATATCGTAGAACTCGCCTCCCAAAGTTGTTTGACATTGCTCGAATGTGTCGAATTCAAGCTCGAAGATTATCCGGGATACAACAACAAAAGAGGAGACGGGTTGAGATCCGACAAGCCCTTTCCATTAGGAGAATGTTGTACTTTCAAATTCATATCGTCATCAACCGCCACCATGTTAGAATCAGAGAGAAAATTTTTTCCAAAATTTTTTGTAAAAATGGAAGACCTCAAGACATTGAGGATAAAGAAGCAGATGCTTCAAATAGAAATCTCTGCGATTGAGCAAAAAATTAAGCTTCTCGAAAGCTACTAAACGGTAACCAACATACCGGTAGACGCAAGTCTTAAAACAAAGGCTATCCCTGAACAAACGGCTCTTGGTAAATAATCAACAAATCCGTTGATAGCTGGTGCTTTGCTAAAAAGCATAATCAAGGATAATACTAGTCTTGATCCCATGTTGGGCAAAACTAGTAGATTAGTTAACTCTAATCCCTCAGCTGAAGCACTCAGCAGAATGACAACTCTGTCATCTAACAATTCAGTGCAGGAACAGAAGCTTGCGCCGAGTTATTTGGGAGCCTTGAAAGACGACTCTCAAGCGAGATTTTATGTGATCTATCGCGGACCACATAAAGGCATATACACCAACTGGGGTGTAGTGGAGACCTTCTGCAAAGAAGGAAAGACGACTTCAATGAAATTCCGAACGGAAGAAACTGCCAGACTCAGCCTAGCAACTTACCAAGAAGGCACGTCCTCCACCAACAAATCTTTTCTAAGACCTAAGATTCCGATCCCAAAGGCCAAAGAAGATCAAAGAGACCAAAGGTTCATCAAACCAAAGGTCATTACTGAAGAAGTCGCCAGCGCGCCACTAATGGCTCATGACTTCAGAGACATCTGGAACTAGGCAAGATCAGCCTGCCCAGAAGATTTCGTGCCCGAAAAGTTCTACACTACGGACAAGAAATCAAAAAGTCTGTTCAACTTCGTTGAAGGAGCAGATCCAACATTAATCCATCAAGCTTTTAAAGCCGGATTAATTCACAACATCTACCCAAGCAGCAACCTGCAAGAGCTCAAACATTTTCCGAGCCAGATGGTAGAATCTATAAAGAACTTAAGACGAAAAGTTCTTAAAGCAAAGGATGAGCCTTTGTATATTAACGTTGTTAGTTCAATCCCAGACTGGCAACAAGAAGCAAGGTATAAACCCTATTACTTTATTGAGATAGGACTTGCTAAAAATAGGAAGGAGATAGAATTATCTCAACCTATGGAGGATAGAGATCTTCCGTTTACAGACATTTTGCATCAA
The DNA here is from genome assembly GCF_001531365.2 of Cynara cardunculus var. scolymus. NCBI lineage: Eukaryota > Viridiplantae > Streptophyta > Magnoliopsida > Asterales > Asteraceae > Cynara > Cynara cardunculus. The sequence goes on along the minus strand of NW_020203161.1, from coordinate 14,528 downwards.
GTTCGTATCAACGGACTACGAGGAGTCGCAGAAAAGCTCCTGGAGACCATTTCAGGATCGAAGAAGAAGGTTAATTATGTAAGCCAAAAATGCATAATTACCGGTTGGAGTTTTAGCAACACCAACGCCGACGACATGAAAAAACTCTCTATCTTCGGAGAAAAATTCATGCGCAACAGTATTGATACCTGCATCGGTACAAGACAAAGCTTCTGCAAACAAGCTACACAGTTGTTTGAAGATCACTGTTGCAGCCACTGCGAAAGTAGCAGCAACAATAATTCAGACAGAGAGCATCTGTCAGAAGACAAGACAGCACCGAAGACCAGCTAAAGTGTTGCATTATTTCTTCATACGACAAAAATGGAGAAAATCACGAGATGAATAGTACTTTACTATTCACCGTTCAATACGTCACTATTCACGACGCGTCACTATTCACGTCACTATTCACGTGGGGACCACGTCTAGAAAAATAATTGTAGAACTAACAATAGGTTTTTGTTCTATAAATAACGATGTTAGATTTCATTGTTAGACATTAGCTCCTCGGGATTCATTCCTTAGGATATCATGATCAATTCCTTGAGCGAGTTACTCTCTCAAAGAAACTAGTAAATTGTTAGCTTCTATGCTTTCTAGCGAGTAAAACTCCCCAAGGGGAGATGTAAGATATTGAGGAAGTCCTCATTTGAGGGCTTACCTGTTGAAATAAAAGAAGCATTATGTAGTTATACACTGTTATCTTTACATTCAGTCGTTACAATTGAAGAAACTGTGACAGAGCAGGAAGGTCAGAAGGATTGCTAAGTACCGCTAGGCAGGAGGCCGTTTAGGGAAACGAATCAGACCACAACCCGGCAGGCTGGCGTTTTTTCAAAAGTATCGACGAACAAGTAAACGAACACGGTATAAAATACATAAGTTTGTTTTTGTTTATTTCTTCAAGTAAGTAGTTCTCTTTATTTTACATCTTCTCCTTTGTTTCAAAAAATTGTTTTACAAAAATCAATTTTTATATAAATACAGAAATTAATGTCTTTTTGCATTAAAAACTGGAATCAACAGATTCAAGATGAAATTCATGAACTTGAAATTCACATTGAAACTGAAAAAACAAATTTACAAAATGTTCAAAACCAACTTGACGAGTATCGTTTTGATCCCTACAATCAAAGTCCTCAAAGGACAAATTTGTTCAGTCAAAAAACTTTTATAGCTTGTTCTATAAAAATTTTAGAAGAAAATCTTTTAAAACTTAAATGCAAGATTATATCTTGTTATTAATTTTATAAGACATCATGGGTGATCCTATAAAATTATACAATAAAACAATAAATCGAGAAATCGATCTTGTTAATAGTCAAATTGAAGAATCTACCAATCAGGTAAATCTTCTAGAAATCCGATTAGGAGATCCTTATACTTTTTATTTGGAAAAACTAATCATTTTACGAGGCATGAGTTTTTTTAGAGGCGCTGTAAACGCTCTCGAATATAAAAAACGATGTCTTATTCGTTCACTAATAGTTTACTGTTAGTACAAAAATGCTTTTTTATTACAGTTAGCTTAATCGGACTGGGCTTTTTAGCTCTCCAAAATAGAAAAAGACAACTCCTTGAGTTGTTTTAGACTTGTTAGTAACCCGTATTCCGCGTTCAGGGTTATAAACGTAAAAAGTCTATCTGTTAGGGTATTATTGGTATCAAAGCCATGTTTGAAAAGGGGGAAGGAGGTTGAGGAAACTCAGTCTACCCAGTCGTTTATCGACGAAGAAAATGTTTTCGTAAGCGAAAACAAAGCTGGTTTTTCACCAGATCTCATGGTTCATGACGATCCTTTGAAAAAGATTTCAAAATATAATTTAAACCTAGATAAAACCGAGGTTTTCATTATAAAAATCGAATTATGAGTAATCATATTCAAATTTGTTGAAAGTCTTATAATAGAATGTTGGATAGAAATTGACAACAATTCTAAATATTTGAAAAAATTAAAAAATGATGAACAAATTTTGGTATCCAAAATTTTAGAACAAAAATATTGTTTCTAGACATATGTTTGTTAATTTAGAGCTAGCCTCTTCATATATCGATTGGATAAAAGAAAGCATAAATATTGATTTTGCAATAATAAAACATCAATCAAAAAGATTAACAATTTGTTAAACAAATGTTTATGTCTTTTTTCACAAAGAATTTTAATTAATTTCTTTAAAATAAAAAAAGAATAGAGAAAACTGGGAATTGATAATTGGAGTAATTATCGAATGTTCCCGATGGGACATAATTGAAGGATGAGTAAGTTACATTTTTAGTCCTTATAGTTTGTTGAAAGTTTCTGTTTTTGTTTTTATAGTTTTGAAATTACAATCTTCATACCATGATTTATAACTCATTATCTTTTTTCGTCCTTATAATTTAAAATTTATTGCTTTTTTGGTCCCTATGATTTACAGTTTATTTCGATTTTTAGTCTTTCATACTTAAAAATGGTGTTTTGACCCCAGCAACCAAAATATAAACGAATTACAAACAATAGAACTGAAAACCAAAGTCTTAAAACCAGAAGGACGAAATTCGTAATTTTTAGCAAATCATATGAACAAAAAACATAATTTACTTCTAAGGGGCGTTTGGTTCAGACAGATGAATGAAAATGACAAAGATTGAAAATGGGAATGAATTTTTATTCTCCTCGATTTAATCTGGAAAAAAATTGGCTTATGAAAGATTGGACCTATTATATTATAAGAAATCAAACAGTTTCTTTTACTTTTACACTCATTAATTACTGCTTAATATCTCTTATAAAGACCATATTTTAAAGTAATTATTGTTTTTAGGTTTCCAAAAGAGTGATAACCATAACGTGACTTGGGAAACCTTCATAACTTTTAATTTTATGTATTATATTTAATTAATTTTAAAAAAAATATTAACTAATGGGCTGTCGTGTCAAAAAATTTGTATTAATGGTTGTTTGTTTATCTTTTAATAGTTTTGTTAAGAGACAATTTTTGAATTGTTAATAGGTGAATTTTTTTGGTAGAAAAAAATCTATTTCTTAATGGTTCTAAAACTCTCTAAATGATTTTGTATCTTATATTTCTCTTAACCATTCAATTCTTTAATTTCATTGTAAACAATTATATTTCATTTTGCACTATATAATGAGAGTTTTTTAATCATTCGGCGTCAAACCATTCAATAACTCTCAAACAACCCCTAATACATGTCCATTAATTTTAATAATTATGTCTGGTTTTATTCATTTTTTAGAACTGTTGTCGAAACTTATCGGGTCTAGTAGGTCGTCCTGTTCATGAATAGCTCTACTTCGAACCACATAAAGTGATTTTGGTTTGTATTCATTCGCTTCGTACTGTTTCTCTTTGGTGAATAAAGATAACCCATATGTAATGGACGTACATTGTTTTCCGATAATCGAACACTTTTCTCAACAACATAAAATGGTATACCGTTAACAATAGTTTTTATGATATCTTATTCAGTTCTTAGGGACGACAAATGGAACCAGGGGTAGACCTATGAAGTCCTGAGCGGGGTCCTGTGTACCAGCTCAACTTATTTTCGCAAGTAAAATTTTTGATGGGTATGAAAGGCGCCTACTAAAATTTGACAGATACTCCAGGATATTAGAAAATACAATCAACTACAAARCCAAAAATTTCCTCTTCAAATCATAATAAATGAATTATCAGCATTTTTATAAATACCTCAATTTATTGGGTTGCATTGGTTGTACAAATGCAACAGGTTGTATTTGAAACAAACTATATATATGTATATATGTATATGTATATGTATATATGTATATGTATATGTATATGTATATGGGGGCAGGTTCAAATGCGAACCATCTAATTCTTAAAAACCGCGTAAACCAATTTCGATCAATAAGAAAATTTCATTTATTTTTAATTAAATTTAATTGATAAGGTTATTTATGTCATTTTACACAATTTTTTGATAATTAAGGAAGTTAGTAATACATTTTATTTAAGGCAAATTTAATAGAAGAAAGTATGAAAAATGGTAACGTTTCAAACTTTTATTATAATATATTATTAAAATCTTTATTTTTAATTATTTGCAATGCAATGCAATGAATCTGCTGGATATCTTGTTCCTGTAAAAAAATTAATAAAATAGTTAATGAAATAGATTCATGAAAAAAATTTAATAAAATAGATTCATGAAATAGATTCATAGCTAATGAAATAATGCATAATTGACTTTGTTYGTCATGAAATTAATCTGCTGTAAGAATTTGAAGGTGAAAAGATTTCATTGCAAAATAATTAATGAAATAGATTCATCATAATGAAATGTTTTCATTTTCTTAACAAATTCGAGATTAATGCACTACTTTCATTGAGATCCATGTTGCATTGTATCTGAAGTTGATCCGTTCAGTTGTTAGAATGGTCATGAAACGGTTGCATAATTGGTTTTGTTCTTTTTGGAATATACGTATCATGAAATGGGTGCATAATGGAATAGATTCTTGTAAAATAGTTAATGAAATAGATTCATGTGAAATAGGTAATGAAATAGATTCATGTGAAATAGGTAATGAAATAGATTCATGTAAAAAAGTTAATAAAGTAAATCGAGATTAATGCACTACTTTCATTATGATCCATGATGCATTGTATCTGAAGTTGATCCGTTCAGTTGTTAGAATGGTCATGAAACGGGTGCATAATGAGTTTTGTTCTTTTTGAAACATACGTATCATGAAATGGGTGCATAATGGAATAGATTAATGTAAAATAGTTAATGAAATAGTTTCATGTAAAATATGTAATGAAAAAGATTCATGTAAAAAAATTAATAAAATAGATAATGAAATAACTTCATAGCTAATGAAATAATTCATAATAGATTTTGTTCGTTATGAAATTAATCTGCATGTAATAATTTGAAGGTGAAAATGTTTCATTCATAACATGTAGTATGCATAAAGTGTCATGAAACAATTGCATTAACATGTACAAAAAAGCCTGGGATAAGGAAACAAACAATTGTATAATTAAACATTTCCATAGTGAAATAAACTGAATTTTTATTTCAATAAACATTTCCATAGTATGAATGTTAATGATTGTTTACCGTTCTACCCTTATTGATGAAATAAACTGAATTTTTATTTTTTATTTTTTTTTAATTTCCATAAATAAAGCATACAAATCTTGACCATTGATCAAGAAAATGAATGGTTGAGATTGGTTTACACGGTTTACATAAATGAAGATGGTTTTCATTTGAACGCTCCTCTATGTATATGTATATGTATATGTATATGTATATGTATATGTATATGTATATGTATATGTATATGTATATGTATATGTATATGTATATGTATATGAGCGATCAAATGAAAACCACTACAATTTGTAAAAACCATAAAAACTACTTTCGTCCGTCGATTTCATTGTTTAATCTTATGAAATTTTTTCATGAAATTGTTTAATCGTATGAAATTGTTTCATATAATATTTTTTTTGATGAAATTTTTTCATATATGATTATGAAATTGTTTCATATACCACAGAATGAAATTTTAATGAAACTGTTTCATGTATTTCTCTAAAATTAAAATAATGAAGATGATAATATCCATGATTAACATTCTACACAATAAAAATAATTAATTAACCTCTCATACTTACAAAAAAATGAACAAAATGAAAAATTATGATTGGTGGAATGAGGTTTTTACGGTTTTTTACAAATTGTAGTGGTTTTCATTTGATCACTCATATACATATAAATATTGTATATTGGTGCATATTATTTAAAATTCAAGATTATTACAAGTAAATTATGCATAAGTACAACTTATTAAAGCTCCATGTTTGAATTTGTGTAACCAACTGATGATAAACATAATCAAATAGAGGATAAACATCTCATTTTAAAATATAAAAAGATCTAAAATATAATTAGGATAATTATCGAGTTCTAACAAAATAATTAATTATTATCTTTAGAAGAAAATTATATTATTAAACCAAGTATAAATTATTTTGTTATTGAACCTAAATTAAATTATAATAAAAAAATTAAATTAAAAAATTACACAAAAAATAGAAATTTTAAATAGTTAATTTGATACTAATATCGAGATATTTTTGTCAAAATTTTATGATACCCTCAAATTTATATTTTATTCAAAAAAAATCATCGTTTTTTCAAAATCACATAAGACCATATTATAACATCGACTGAGATAAAAAATAAAATAAAATATTAAAATCAAGATATATTTTATTCATTATGCATGTACCCTTCTAATAATTATTATATAATCACGTATTGTTGTCAGTTAAACTAACTCATAATAACACTGATATTTGTATCTTCGACTCGAAGCTATTTGTATCTTCCACTGGAAGCCTCTTTTCCCTTTGGATTTTATTTGGAAACCATTATTCTACACAACAATCATCCACTAAAAAAGGGACATGGCTTCATTCCATGCCCCCCACTATGTACACATCAAATTTATTGAAATTAACCATAAAAATATATCTGATTGGTTTGAATTYGAACTCTAAAGATCAAAGCTACGTAAAGGTCTTATATTCGAATCAAAGTAGAAATAAAAATTCCTTTATGGCCATGAAAGTACAAATACGGTGACTMTGTGCTACCCGTAAAACAGATGATCATTCTGAGATTAGTCGACTAATGTAGCGGGTTGAATGTCCAAGTTAATTAAAAAAAAGTATCGAAATTTTTATTTCCCATTTTACCCACAAATACACACCCTTTGTTTAACTCTTAATGGTTCCATTAAGAGGCAACCTCTGAATCGTTAAGAGATGAATCTTGTTTGAGAAAAAAAAAGTTTGTCTCTTAATTGTTCCAAAACCCTGATTTTGTATTTTGGATCTCCCTTAAACCATTAAAAGCCCTAATTTTATTGTACGCAATTACCATCCAATTATATTTCATTTTGCACTATATTATGAGATCCTCTTAATCATTCTGACCACTTAATCTTTTGATAACAAATCATTCAGCAATTGTTAAACACCCCTCCACTAAATCCCAGTGGTAATTTAGTAATATTCCAATTGTCTTTTCCCATTGACAATTATTCAAGTCCACTTTTCATTCACATTTCAGTCTCCACGTCGCCATCACTTTCCACTTCTCTCTCTAGTTTTCTAGTGAGAGAAAACAATGGAGGAAATTGCAGGWAGGTATGAACACCATTTTTTCATGAATAGAAGCACACAGAAAGAGATTTGGGTGAAGCATTACTCATCCAATCACCAAATTCTGCTGGTTGGAGAAGGCGATTTCTCGTTTGCTCTCAGTTTGGCTGATTCCTTTCGATCAGGTTTCAACATCGTAGCTTCTTCTATCGATTCTCNGATTCTGCTGGTTGGAGAAGGCGATTTCTCGTTTGCTCTCAGTTTGGCTGATTCCTTTCGATCAGGTTTCAACATCGTAGCTTCTTCTATCGATTCTCGTGGTAATCAATCGATCCTTATTCTGTTAAATCGCAATTTCGAAACCGTAGCTAGCTAGGGTTTCGTTAATCAGATTCGTACAATCTACTTGTCGATCGTGTTCGTTGATCACTATTAGTTTCTAGTTTGTATGAAGGTCTGTTTAGTTATGGCGTTCATTTAATACAATTTTGATTTATTTTTTGCTGTTTTTGTACCTTTTTGCATTCGATCATGATGAAGGTGCATTGAAAAACGATCGGGAGGGAATGTAAATTAGATAACAATCGGTTGAATTTGGATTTTCATATAGAATTTTGAATTTTTGGTAGGTTTTTGGAATGGGAATTAGTTCAATTATTTGTAGATATTTAAAAAAAAAAAAAAACAATTATAAATAATTTTAAAAATAATTAAATATTATTACAAAATTAATGTGTTTAATGAACATGTTTGATTAAATATCATTACAAAATTAACATATTTTAAAGGGCAAATTGCATGAAAAAATAAAGTACTTTAACTTGATTTCTATTTCGGTTGACGTACTTTCAAAATTTTCATTTTAATACCTAAAATGTAAATTTTAAACATTTAAGTACCTGGGTAATAGGTTGAAATATTAATTGGTTACCATGTTGATGTGGCCGGTGATATGATATCCAACTCCGTATTATTTGCTATTCATCCCAATTTCATCCCATCGCTCTCATATCAACATGGTAAACGGTTAATGCTTTAACCCATCACTTTCATATCAACATGGTAACCGGTTAATGCTTCAACCGGTTACCCGGGTACTTAATTGTTTAAAACTTTACATCTTAGGTACCAAAATGAAGGTTTTAAAAGTACGGTACCTAAAATAGAAATCAAGTTAAAGTACGTTACTTTTTCATGCAATTTGCTCTGTTTTAAAAGATTTTTACAAACAAATTCTAAGAAATTCCATGAAATATTTGGATTTCTAAATCCAATCTTAATGTGATTTTATTGATATATCGGGATTTCAATTCCGGACTTCAAGATCTTGTTTGGTTTGATTGAATCGGATTTAGAATTAAATTCCATCTCAATCCTTTGGTTTAAATGATACCTGTGAATTTTAAAATCCTATGGGTAATAAAAAGGTAATTTAACTATTTTTATAATTATTTATACATTTCCAACAAAATCAAAACACCAAAGATTCCGATTCCAAATCCTTCTCAAATCTTAGAAACCAACTTTGCCCTTAGATCACCAAATATATTGGGGGTTCAATCCTCACCAAATGTGAGTTTATTTGTTGCATCTGCCGTACATTCTTCATTTAAATGCATAATGAATTGTATCGATAATTTCATTTTGCTAGATGATGTGATTCAGAAATACAAGAGCGCGGAAACAAACTTGGATCGATTGAATAATTTGGGAGCTCGGCTCTTATTCGGAGTTGATGCATGCACGATGGAGTTTCATAGTTATCTTCATCTGCGAAAGTTTGATCGCATTGTGTACAATTTCCCGCATGCCGGTTTTTTTGGAAAAGAAAGCGATTACGGAGTTATCATGTAAGCTTATTTTTACATGCATTCATACTAATTTGCTTCTCAAAACTATCATATTTGGTCTTCTCTTGCAAACAATCTATTGTTCTTGTGAAGATTTAGGGGGTATTTGGGATTGCTTATAAAAACAACTTATTGACTTATTCCGGTGTGGCATCGGTAATAAGCACTTTTGGGTGTTTGGATAAACAATTTATACYRGTGCCAGACTGATAATAAAGAGTTTTTGAAGAAATTAAACCATTTTCTCAAAACTTATGTCGCTCCATCCCCGCAGGGGCAGAGAACCCGTTCTAACTTATAATAAGTCGATAATGAYTTTTGTAGAAAAGCATAAATTGTTTCAAATCAGTTCCCAAACACCCCCCTTAAAAGAAATATATAGTTTTCTTAGGTTGCTTTTGGTAATGCAAACATGACTCACAATGGCAAATTGGGGGGTTCTAGTGGAAGCATGTGCAACCACAAAAGTTTTTCGGCTTAGTTCACTTTTTTATATGATCTTTAATACTACAACAAAATTGACTTTATAGGATGCCTAGATTGCCTGAGCGTCCTAATAGAATAGCTTATAGAACTAGGGTTTATTGGACCAAACAATAAAATGTCATATTTAAAAGAGTTACAATAGACGTTTTTAGGTGTTTTAACAAGTTTTTTATGACGTTTTTAAAATAAAGTGTCTTGTTAGCTATTTTGTAGGAGACTTTTGAGAAAATGTCATATAAACTCATCTTTTTATAAGACATATTTTCAAACAGTGTCGTATAAAATAGTCAGTAAGACAATTTATTTTAAAAAACGTCCTAAAAATTTGTTAAAACGGCTAAAAACATCCTATAAATCTATTGTAACACTTTTAAACTTTTTGCCTTTAATGTCTTCATTYTGTCTTCAACTTGTAGGATCCATAGAAATCTGGTTTGCAGTTTCTTCAATAATGCAAGTCAAATGTTGCGACCAAACGGGGAAGTCCACGTATCCCACAAGACTACATTCCCGTTCGACTGTTGGAATATCGTAGAACTCGCCTCCCAAAGTTGTTTGAAATTGCTCGAATGTGTTGAATTCAAGCGCGAAGATTATCCGGGATACAACAACAAAAGAGGAGACGGGGTGAGATCCGACGAGCCCTTCCCATTAGGAGAATGTCGTACTTACAAATTCATATCGTCATCAACCGCTTTATATCATGGAAATCATCAAGAACTTCAAGAAATTCGGTTGCAGGGAGCAAATACGAGTTTGTTTACGGATCCTGCACGGGCTATCGACAGCACGGAATGCTTTAGGATTTTCGTGGAGTATTTCGATCATGCACGATCGACATGCGGAAAAAACGATTGCTATCTATCGAGTTCTGTGAGGGATCATCTGAGATTCGGGTTTCAAAGATATATGGCCGAAGATCATCGAAGACAGTCGATTGACTTCGTTAAACTTTTGGAAGAGCTTCGGAGTTTGAGTAAACAGAGGATCGAGTTCTTGCAAAAACGGTTATGGGAACTCGATCTCCGGGGTGGTTTGTAGAAAAAAGGGTTTGCAGCTT
>NW_020203161.1:0-3401 GCF_001531365.2 Cynara cardunculus var. scolymus | reverse complement strand
AGAATATTAAAATTAAAGTTTAAAAAGCATAAAGAATGTAAAAAAACATAGACCTACTTGATGTTTTAGAAGAAAATTAAGTTTTTTAAGGTTTCTAACTCACTATTATTTGTTGAAGCATTAATCGGATCCTACATCACTCGCCAMATCAGCATGGTAATCGGCTTATGTTTCAACCGGTTATYCGGGCATTTAAATGTTTAAAACTTTGCATTTTTACCCAAAATAGAAATCAAGTTTACGTTAATTTTCATGCAATTTGTCTATCTCAATATTTTAAAAATGTCATTACCTCGACAAATAATAATTCGTTAACTTACGGAGAGATCAAAGTGTTAAAAAAGGGTTTATGAACCTGGTATGTAAATGCAGGGACCGAATCTATAAATTACTTCCAACATTCGTGTGTAGGGTGCTCATGGGTTGAGTTGATCGGGTTTAGGACATTTGAACAATTCAACCCAATGCTTGCGGTTTGGAAATATCTTAACCCAACCAACCCAACCCAACCCAACCCGTACGGGTTAGTCGAGTTGATACTTTGGTATATTAAAATATTTTTCTAACCTTGAATACGTTATTTCTCTACTCATAATTTTTTTTTCATCATCAATCATTTGATACAACTGATTCATATTTCTTACTTATATCACATTCAGTTAATTTTCTCAATTTACAAATATATGTTCACAGTTATTGAATAAGTTATATAGAGATATGAATAGATTGAAAATATGTGTATATGAAAAGCATACATGATAGTGTAATTGTCTAATATATATATTAATAAAAATTCAACAATCATATTAAATCCAAGAAATAAATAGATATCGGGTTCATCGGATTGAGTTGGGTTCAAATAATAGTAACTCAATATCAACCCAATACCTACGGTTTGACAATTTTACAACTCGATTAGACATCGGGTTGCTTCGGGTTAGGTTATTTCGCATTGGGTTGGGTTGATCGGGTTTTTGAGCACCCCATACTCATGTGGAGAAAGTGCCACTGTTAATCTTTATCTAATTTATAGATTTAATCCCTACACTTGTGGATCTGATTCAAAATTTCCTTTTACATTTTAACGGCTCCGCAGATTAAGGAATTGCCACTTGAAATTATTAAACAAGTATATTTTGTTTTACCCTTTATTTAAAGAAGGAACTATTATTATATATTTTGAATTCTTATATATATATATATATATATATGTGTGTGTGTGTGTGTGAGAGAGAGAGAGATTTTATTCAATTTTATCTTTTTGTGGGTTGTTTGTTTATTTATTTATAGTTCCATTAAAAGTCCGCATTTGAATCGTTAAAAAGTGAATCTTGTTAGACAAAAAAAAATCTGCTTACCCAGGTATTTAAATGCTTAAAACTTTACATCTTAAGTATTAAAATAGAAGTTTCAAAATACTTATCTAAAATAGGAATCAAGTTAAAATACGTTACTTTTTTATACAATTTGATGAATTTAGAGTATGAAAATAATTATTTTAATTAATTTCTTTAAAATAAAAAGAATAGAGAAAACTGGGAATTGATGATAATTGGAGTAATTATCGAATGTTCCCGATGGGACATAATTGAAGGATGAGTAAGTTACATTTTTAGTCCTTATAGTTTGTTGAAAGTTTCTGTTTTTGTTTTTAGAGTTTTGAAATTACAATCTTCATACCATGATTTATAACTCATTATCTTTTTTCGTCCTTATAATTTAAAATTTATTGCTTTTTTGGTCCCTATGATTTACAGTTTATTTCGATTTTTAGTCTTTCATACTTAAAAATGGTGTTTTGACCCCAGCAACCAAAATATAAACGAATTACAAACAATAGAACTGAAAACCAAAGTCTTAAAACCAGAAGGACGAAATTCGTAATTTTTAGCAAATCATATGAACAAAAAACATAATTTACTTCTAAGGGGCGTTTGGTTCAGACAGATGAATGAAAATGACAAAGATTGAAAATGGGAATGAATTTTTATTCTCCTCGATTTAATCTGGAAAAAAATTGGCTTATGAAAGATTGGACCTATTATATTATAAGAAATCAAACAGTTTCTTTTACTTTTACACTCATTAATTACTGCTTAATATCTCTTATAAAGACCATATTTTAAAGTAATTATTGTTTTTAGGTTTCCAAAAGAGTGATAACCATAACGTGACTTGGGAAACCTTCATAACTTTTAATTTTATGTATTATATTTAATTAATTTTAAAAAAAATATTAACTAATGGGCTGTCGTGTCAAAAAATTTGTATTAATGGTTGTTTGTTTATCTTTTAATAGTTTTGTTAAGAGACAATTTTTGAATTGTTAATAGGTGAATTTTTTTGGTAGAAAAAAATCTATTTCTTAATGGTTCTAAAACTCTCTAAATGATTTTGTATCTTATATTTCTCTTAACCATTCAATTCTTTAATTTCATTGTAAACAATTATATTTCATTTTGCACTATATAATGAGAGTTTTTTAATCATTCGGCGTCAAACCATTCAATAACTCTCAAACAACCCCTAATACATGTCCATTAATTTTAATAATTATGTCTGGTTTTATTCATTTTTTAGAACTGTTGTCGAAGCTTGTCGGGTCTGGTAGGTCGTCCTGTTCATGAATAGCTCTACTTCGAACCACAGAAAGTGATGTTGGTTTGTATTCATTCGCTTCGTATTGTTTCTCTTTGGTGAATAAAGATAACCCATCTGTAATGGACGTACACTGTTTTCCGATAATCGAACACTTTTCTCAACAACAAAAAATGGTATATCGTTAACAATAGTTTTTATGATATCTTATCCAGTTCTTAGGGACGACAAATGGAACCAGAGGTAGACCTATGAAGTCCTGAGCGGGGTCCTGTGTACCAGCTCAACTTATTTTCGCAAGTAAAATTTTTGATGGGTATGAAAGGCGCCTACTAAAATTTGACAGATACTCCAGGATATTAGAAAATACAATCAACTACAAAACCAAAAATTTCCTCTTCAAATCATAATAAATGAATTATCAGCATTTTTATAAATACCTCAATTTATTGGGTTGCATTGGTTGTACAAATGCAACAGGTTGTATTTGAAACAAACTATATATATGTATATATGTATATGTATATGTATATATGTATATGTATATGTATATGTATATGGGGGCAGGTTCAAATGCGAACCATCTAATTCTTAAAAACCGCGTAAACCAATTTCGATCAATAAGAAAATTTCATTTATTTTTAATTAAATTTAATTGATAAGGTTATTTATGTCATTTTACACAATTTTTTGATAATTAAGGAAGTTAGTAATACATTTTATTTAAGGCAAATTTAATAGAAGAAAGTATGAAAAATGGTAACGTTTCAAACTTTTATTATAATATATTATTAAAATCTTTA
>NW_020203160.1:21300-24216 GCF_001531365.2 Cynara cardunculus var. scolymus | reverse complement strand
TTTGGTCTAAATTCTAGGGATACAAAGCTTCTATCTGCTCCAGAATCAAATAGTATGGATGCGTAATGGTCATTCAGAAGAAATGTACCTGTGATCACATTTGAGTCTTGCCTGGCTTCTTCCACTCCAATTGTAAATGCTCGACCTCGTGCTTGGCCTCCTTGATTTCCTTGATTGATTGGTCGTGTTGGGTTAGTAGCTGACACTAGATTCAATTTCGGGCATGCATTCCTGAAGTGATTCGGGCTTCCACACTTATGGCATGATTGATTCTCTCTGATCTTGCAATCTTTAGCGAAATGACCTCTTTTATTGCATTTGAAACAAATAATGCATCTCTTGCTATGGTGATAATTGCACTTGCCACATTTACGGTAAGTTCCCTTGCCCTTTTCTCCTATTTGAGACTGAGCCCCAAAGTTTCTTATCACTTTTTGGTTTTTGCCTAAATCGTTGTTGGTCCTTTTCCACGATTGCCCCTCTAGTTTCCTCTTTCCACCAAATTTGTCTTGCTTTAAAATCCCTGATCTATCTGCATCATTTGTCAGACGATTTGCCAACACCACTGCGTTTTGTATATTGGTTGGGTTTGCCGAAGTGACCATCCCTCGGATTTCAGGTGCCAAACCCCAGATGTACCGATCAATTCGTTTCTCCTCTAGAGTGACCATATGAGGTACTAATTTGGCAAGCTCATGAAAATGAGCTGTGTATTTGTCCACCTCCATTCCAATCATGGTGTGATTCCAGAATTCAACTTCCAATTTTTGAATTTCGCTMTTAGAACAATACTCTTCGATGAGCAAATTTTTGAGTTCTTCCCATGATAACTCATAGGCAGCTTGGCGACCACGGGTTTGAACTTGAATGTTCCACCAAGTTAGGGCTCTTCCTTGGAGTTGGCATGTTGCATACTTCACCTTACAGTCCTCGGAACACTTGCTAATATGGAGTACCGACTTCATGCTCTCAATCCATGATAGTAATCCAATTGCACCTTCTTTACCATGAAACTCCTTGGTCTTGCAGGACATGAATGTCTTGTAACTGCATCCTCTATCATTGGTGTTACAGTTCTCCTCCCTGACGGGATTCTCGGTGTTAGGGCTTCCCTCACTCCTTTGACTTGCATTAATGCCCGCTGTAACCTGAGCGACAATAGTTGGTACTGCCTCCCGAATTTGCTGAGCTATCAACCGCGCTATATCAGGTGTTTGGCTTTCAGGATTTTCTCTCGTGCTGCGAGTACTCCTTCTTGGAGGCATATTTCTAATGCACAAATTTTTTAAGTCGAAGTTCAGTTACTTCACTATTTACCACTGTGTTGCACGATATGTTACAATCATCTAATCATGTAACCAAGGTAATAATATAATAACTTATAATAGTAAAGGCATTAAATCGATAATCAACAAAACTTAACCATCCATAGACAAAATCTCATAGGATACATAAATAAAATAAAAATGTGCAATATAAAAGAAATTTTTTTCACAAATCACAGCTACAAGCCTCAAAAGAAAATCTTAAATTTCCACCATCAAAAACATAATAAATAAAGTCCTCTAACGCATAAGACTCCAAATAAGCAACCCCATCACTATCATCAGAACTCCTGCTAACACCGCCAGATAAGTGTGCAACCTCCTAATCGCTCTCCTAGCGATGAAAATCAACTCTAATGAGCGATCCATCATATTATCTTGAGTGCCTAGGGCTGTAATCACTCCATCGGCGAAGTGTCGATAATGCTCCAGCCTAAGTTGACACATCTTAAGATCTTGAGCCATGCCCAAAACCCATAAATTCTCCAGGGTAGTCATACCCGGAGAGCGCTCCTATGTGGTCCTAGTAGTGGGTGGGGGTGTTACACTACGAGTGCGTGACCGAGATGGCTCCCTCATGGCTCCAGATGGGGCGGAGAAAGACACCCTCACAGGTAGAGGAATGCACTTTTGGGTGGTGGCCCGAACTCTAACTTCGTGTGGCGCTATAGGATGCGCGGGTACAGAGCGAGGCGGCTGTGGGGTGGGTGATCACGTTGAAGATTCAGTGACATCGTTGCCACTATCGTAGCCGTGCTCTGAGGGATCGTAGTCTCCGGAGTTCGAATATTCATTTTCTGACGACATAATGCTGCGATATGTAAATAAATAAAAAAAATTTAAATTATTAAACGAATCATAATAAATGACAAAAAGATACAAAATTTATACAAACTCACATATGCGAACCGTGCTTTTCTTATTGAGTAAGAAGTCCTTAACTTTTAGACAAACACCTAACATAACCGATCCGCGTCTCTCCTTATACATGCTTAATTAGACACAGGTGATCAGGCTCTGTCTAATTAGAGTATGCTAAGAAGTCACTCGTTCTAGTTATATTAGTAGTATGTCCATTTTGAATTTTTGCGACTCTTTTTAAAAAAATTATTTCGTATAATTTTGGGTTATAGTGTATGGTTTTCTTAGAAAACTGGTGTTCTCTATAACCTACAGCTCTGATACCAAATCTGTCACACCTCGCTAAAGCAGAAACACGAGATGTAACAGGCAAGCGAGTCATAGCAACAGTTTATAAATAACACCATACCAAGTTGTTTCCAAAAACAAAGTAGTTCATCGACATAACTAAAATTAGAATTTTACACAACGTTCTCAAAACACTTCAAAATCTTGACTTAATCGATCCATGCTCAAGTATGGTCCCAAAATCCAAATACTTTACTTAGAACCTGAAAAGCATGGAATAAAACAAAGTCAACTACAAAGAGTTGGTGAGTTCACGGATTTTCATATGCATAAAACATTTCAATGCATAAACCAAGTAGTAGCTAACTTATGCGAATTCTTTGCACTTAATAAATGTAAATCTCTCACGATGTAAAACTTGAGATGCTACTGAGCCTTACCT
>NW_020203160.1:16165-20990 GCF_001531365.2 Cynara cardunculus var. scolymus | reverse complement strand
ATAATAAACCGACTAAGCAGTTCCTTAGTCCAGAGGTTCCAACAGAGCTTGACTAAGCAGTTCCTTAGTCCAAAAGTTTTGAGCAAGCATCGACTAAACAGTTCTTTAGTCCAAAATTTTATATAACATAAACATGCAAAGTTTGCTCAATCTCATGCTTTTCCCCCATAAAATATACAAAAGCAGTAAAAGTGGGGCCGTGAGAACTCACTAGTTTGACGAATATYCGAATGTTTCCTTTAGAGGCTTCCTAGGCTCGCTCGAACTTCCTGACAGACCGACCAGCGCTACATTACTTAGCGGTTTTCTTGACTCAGATAGGGCAAAGTTGTTTCCAATGCAAAGCCATCAAGTGTTTTCATATAATGAAGTTAATATTTTAATATTTAATAAAAAGGAACCTTCCAAAATCCAAATAATGACATCATTAAATATCATCCCAAAACAATGATGACAGCCACCAACTATCATAATCAAACTCAAAATCAAGAGATTTGGAGTGGGTTTAACACTCTTTTCAAAAATTCTACAACCTTGAGTCACACGCCTCCCAAACCGGTTGCATGCCCAAGAATGGTAGCAATGATGGGGTGGGGTCTCAAGTTCAACATTATCAAGAGTCAAAACTCTAACACAAAATCATCAACTTTAAATAAATTCCAGAAAAATAACAAAACAAATAAGATTCTGATTTCAACGAGATTTCAAGAAGAGACATCCGATTTAAAGATGCCTGCAGATTCTATCATCCGAAAGTATGATCGGACCTCACATGCAAAGATTTTCTCTTTCTTTCTTAGAGATTAAAGAATCATGGGTCACTGATTATCATCCCAACGAAAACACATRCAGGTCTTTGATGAATAATCTCTCCTCTTTAAATCCYATAACTTTACTTAAGAATCAAGTAGGGAGAAGGACAAAGACTTTCGGATATCTAAAAGAAAATAGAACAGCTTTAAGGCATACCTTTTCTTGATAGGTTGATACAAACGAGTCTCAAGAACAGCAAGAGTCTTGAGTTTTGCAAGGAGGATTAGAATCGGTTGGAAGGTTATGAAGTTAAGGAGAGATAGAGAGATAGGGATAGCTGGAGTTTTGGAGAGTGAGGAATTTTAAAATGGATAGGGATATTTATATGGGGCTTATAGAGAAGGAATGGGCTGGCCTTTAAAGGCCCAAGCCCAAGATGCATTTATTTTCTAAATACTAAACCCCAATAATTTTAAATAAACAAAACAATTTCACAAAAGATTCTAATACTCCACTCTTTTAAAATTAATTGGCAGCTTAATATAAAAAGATTGGACTTAAATATCAACTTTATTTTTATGAAACATTTCAAGACTATTTGGCATTGCATAAACTAACTTGGTTAGCTACCCGTCGAAATATAATCTAACAAACTAATCTTGGGAGATAAGCAAGATGATCTTAGATTATCGAGGCTAAATCCTAGAAAGACTTAGTTTTCAATAAAGATCCTAAAATAAGGTACTAACCTGAAATCCCAAAAATGCAGAATTGTCACATTCTCCCCATACCAGAAAAATTTCGTCCCGAAATTTAATCGTCAAATTCAAATCATGGTTGGCTTTGAGAACAAGTGGGGATACTTGCTTTTCATGAAGTCTTCCCTTTCCCACGTGTACTATGGCCCATACTTCAAGTTCCAATGAACTTTTACTATAGGGATCCYGCTACGCCTCAACTGCTTAACTTCTCTATCCATAATTTCTATGGGTTTTTCCTCGAAATGCAGTTGATCGCTAATTTGCACGTCCCCAGGTGGCACCACTTGAGTTTCGTCAGTTAAACATTTTTGAGATTTGATACATGGAATGTGTTATGGATAGCGCTTAACTCTGAGGGTAAACTTAACTTGTATGCCACTGGTCCAATCCTTTCTATTATGTCGAAGGGACCAATGTATCGAGGACCCAACTTACCTCTCTTTCCGAAACGCATCACTCCTTTCCATGATGAGACCTTTAGAAAAACTTTATCACCTTTTTGGAACTCTAATGGTCTCCTTCGATTGTCGGCATAACTTTTCTGACGATCCCTTGCAGCCCAGAGTTGATTTCTGATTACCATAATCTTATCGGAAGTTTCTTGGATAACGTCAGGTCCAGTTAGTTGCCTATCGCCAATTTCTGACCAACACAGTGGAGATCTGCACTTGTGCCCATACAAAGCTTCATAAGGCGCACACTGGATGCTGGTATGGTAGCTGTTGTTGTAGGCAAATTCCACTAACGGAAGATGCGTGTCCCAACTTCCACCAAAATCTATAACACAGGCGTGCAACATATCTTCCAGGGTCTGGATAGTTCTTTCAGTTTGCCCATCAGTCTGGGGGTGATACGAAGTGCTTAGGTCTAGACGAGTTCCCATCCCTTGCTGAAGCGACTGCCAAAACCTTGACGTAAAACGGCTGTCCCTATCCGATAGAATGGAAACAGGTACCCCATGCCTAGCGACGATTTTGTTTGTATATATCTGAGCTAACTTCTCCATCTTATAATCTTCTCGGATTGGCAAGAAATGAGCAGATTTTGTCAATCGATCTACGATCACCCATATAGCATCATGCCCTTTTCCTGATCGGGGTAACTTAGTTATGAAGTCCATCGATATTTGTTCCCATTTCCATTGAGGAATTTTGGGCTGTTGGAGCAGACCAGAAGGTTTCTGGTGTTCAGCCTTGACCATTGCACAAGTTAAACACTTATTTACATACAGTGCAATGTCTTTCTTCATTCCAGGACACCAATAATATGCTCTTAAGTCCTTATACATCTTGTCTGCTCCCGGGTGAATCGAATATTTTGTTCTATGAGCGTCGTCCATAATGGTTGGTCTAAGATTGCCAATCTTAGGTATCCAAACTCTGTTTCCTAAATAATACACCCCATCAGACTTCATCTGAAACTTGGACTCTATGCCATGCAAAATTTCATTCTTCAAATTCTCCTTCCTTAGAGCTTCTTTTTTTGATCCTCTAGGATTTGGGCCTTCAAACTGGTATTCACCAAGATTCCCAAAGCTCGCACCCTCAATGGTTTTACTCCTCCCTTTCGGTTCAAAGCATCGACTACAACATTGGCTTTGCCTGGATGGTATTTAATCTCACAATCATAATCACTAAACAATTCCATCCATCTTCTTTGCCTCATATTCAGCATTTTCTGATTGAGGATGTGTTGAAGACTTTTATGATCAGTGTAAATGGTGCATTTGGTGCCGTAGAGATAATGCCTCCATATCTTAAGTGCAAATACTACTGCTCCCAACTCGAGGTCGTGCATAGTCTAATTTTTCTCATGCACTTTAAGTTGTCTCGAGGCATATGCAATGACCTTATCTTTTTGTATCAATACGCATCCTAAACCTTGATGCGATGCGTCACAAAAGACCACGAAGTTTTTCGAACCCTCCGGTAAGGATAAGATAGGTGCATTGCATAGTTTYCGCTTGAGAGTCTCGAATGCTTCTTCTTGCTTCTCCCCCCAAATGAACTTCTTGTCCTTTTGGGTTAAGGCTGTAAGCGGCTGTGCAATTTTCGAAAAATTTGCAATGAATCGCCGATAATAACCTGCTAACCCAAGGAACTGGCGAATTTCTGTAGGGGTTCTTGGGGCTTCCCAATTCCTAATAGCCTCAATCATGGCGGGGTCTACTTGAATTCCTTTTTCATTAACTACATGGCCCAGGAACTGAACTTCCTGTAACCATAATTTACACTTGGAAAATTTGGCATACAACTTCTCATTTCAGAGTACATCCAAAATTACTCTCAGATGCCGCTCATGGTCCTCTCGGCTTCTTGAGTAAATTAGCATGTCGTCTATGAAGACGATTACAAATTTATCCAGGTACGGTCTACAAACTCTATTCATCAGATCCATGAAGACAGCTGGTTCATTGGTTAGCCCGAATGGCATACCCATAAATTGATAATGGCCGTACCGGGTCCTGAAGGCTGTTTTGGGAATGTCCTCTTCCCGAATCCTCACTTGGTGATACTTGGATCGCAAATCAATCTTGGAAAAATAAACTGCCCCTTGTAGTTGATCAAACAGGTCATCGTTCCTAGGGAGAGGGTATCTATTCTTGACGCTCAACTTATTGAGCTCCCTATAATCAATGCACATTCGCATTGACCCATCTTTCTTTTTGACGAATAGTACTGGTGCACCCCAAGGTGAGTAACTTGGTCTTATGAATCCTCTGTTTAGCAGCTCCTGAAGTTGGGTCGACATCTCTTGCATTTTCGATGATGCCAAGTGGTATGGTGCCCTTGCCACTGGGTCAGCTCTAGGAATTAAGTCGATACCAAACTCGACTTGTCTTTGTAGGGGCAGACCTGGTAAATCTTTGGGGAAAACATCGGAAAACTCTCGAACTACAGGTAAGTCCTCAATCCTATTCTCCTTGATCCTTCTGTCAATCACATGGGCCAGGTACSCAGTGTAATTCTTCTTCAGATACTTCTGCATCTTCATGCAGGATACCAGCTTAACCATTCGATCTAACCTATCTCCCTGGATCACAATTGGTTTCATTCCCTCTTGAGGAATTTGGATAAGCTTTTCTGAACAAACAATCTCAGATTGGTTTTTGGATAGCCAGTCCATACCTACAATTACGTCGAAACTTCCTAGTTCGATCGGTATAAGGTCTATTCTAAAGTCCTTATTGGCTAAGTTTAGAGTGCAATTCAAAATTACATTTTTAGCTTTGAGTTCTTGACCATTGGCAAACTCGATTACAAAGGCCTCTTTCAGTTTCTGGGGCTTTAAGTTAATTCTCTGTTTAAAGT
>NW_020203160.1:14068-15780 GCF_001531365.2 Cynara cardunculus var. scolymus | reverse complement strand
TGTCCTGCCGAATCTGGTTTGCATTTGCCCCTGCTTTCCTTTTTGGGCAAACATTCCTTATATGGTCTGGACTTCCACAATCGAAACATAGACGCTTCCGGCAGTCCTTTGCCRTGTGRCCCCCTAGACGACACCTTTGGCAGATGATGCAATTCCCTCGATGTGGAAATTTTCACTTATGGCATCTAACTGCATCGTCCTGTCCCACCACCTACGTTTGAGCTCCAAAATTCCTTGTTACTCTTCTGCTTCTGTCAAATCTCCCTCCAATTGTTCGATCCCCATGCTCCTCCAACTTTCATTTTCCTTTGGCAAACCTTCCGGATCTCATGGCATTATTCGTGAGCTTTGTGGCAATTTCTATCGCCTCCTGAAGAGTCTTTGGGTTGGCCGTGGTTATGTTTCCCCTAATTTCTGCAGATAATCCCCAAATATACCTTTCTATTCGAACTTCCTCTGGTGTCACAAGATGCGGCACCAGGTTTGCCAATTCATGAAATCTCGTTGTGTATGCAGAAATATTGTCTCCTTTCATTTTGTGGTTCCATAATTCCATTTCCAACTTTTGGAGTTCAGTCCTCGGGCAGTATTCGTCCTTTAGTAACTTCTTAAATTCTTCCCAGGAGAGTCGGTTAGCTGCTTCTCAGCCTCTGGTTTGTACTAAGTATTCCACCAAGTGAGCGCCCTTCCTTGCAATAGACAGGCCGCATACTCTACCTTATTTCCTTCGGTACATTTGCTAATGTGTAGAACGGACTCCATGCTCTCGAGCCATGACARTAATCCTACCGCTCCTTTGGTTCCATTAAATTCTTTGGGGTTGCAAGCTCTGAAAGTCTTGTAAGTGCATTCCCGTGGAGGCCTAGACTCAGAGTTTGAGGGTTGGTTGGCATTCAGACCAGCAGCCACTTGGCTGACTATATTGGGAAGTGCGGCAATAAGTTGATCTAACACGAGTTGTGCTATATCAGGGTTCTCCCTTCTTGGCGGCATTTCCTTGGATCCTATTTAGAATGGATTTCATAAGTTTGATGGCAAAACAAGTGTTATAGCTTCCCAGATATTTCTATGGTACCCAAAAGTGTTCTTCGCATGGAGGATGATCAGGCATTACCAAAACCAAAATAGAGTAAACTCATTCGGACAATAAATTGACATAATAAGCATTCTTCAAAAGGTGTTCATGCATTGATATTTGATGGCAAGTATGAAACAGGGTCTTCAAGTAACGGAACAAAAAAGTGAGTATCCTACTCTTAATTTTCCTTATAGAACAACATCCACCCTATGGCTATTCCTAATGCCAACATCATCATTCCACAAACCACCAACCATTTATACAACCTCCTAATTTCCCGCCTGGTGGCAATAGCAGTCTCTCTGTTCCTTATTATACTCTGGTGGTGCGCTTCTATCACATCGGACAGGTTGTTGAGGATGTGATGATGATATCCTAGCCGAGTCTGATGTACTTGCGTGTCAGCTGCAATCCTCCTCACCCACTCTCTTTCAGTTGGGTTCATCCCTTGAGGGTGAGACGCAGGTATCCCGATCACGATTTGAGTCATTCTACTCTCTACATGGGGTCGGGATGACTCCCATACCACCCTATGAGAGTTCTCGAACGTCACCCGCTAGGGTAGTGGGACACTCTTTCTGGGCGTGACTCTGATTCTTGGGCCATGATGGGTTCGTGGCGGAACATCAGGTAC
>NW_020203160.1:10929-11373 GCF_001531365.2 Cynara cardunculus var. scolymus | reverse complement strand
CTACAAAGAGTTGGTGAGTTCACGGATTTTCATATGCATAAAACATTTCAATGCATAAACCAAGTAGTAGCAAACTTATGCGAATTCTTTGCACTTAATAAATGTAAATCTCTCACGATGTAAAACTTGAGACGCTACTGAGCCTTACCTGACCAACTTGCCCCATTAAGTTTCAAACAACCAGAAATAGCCCGTTCACTACTTAGGTCCCACAGTTCGATAGAGTACTAATTCAGCAGTGGTCCAAATTCCACATGATTAGACTAGAAAACGTAGGTAATTATGCATCCCTTTCTGGGTGGGACTGTCAACACAATAGCGGCTATCCACAAAACCACGGCGCGGGAATGTCACCGAGTTAACAAGTAGCGTTTACGGATGGGGACTTTTATTTGGAAACATATACTCCCAAGCACATCAATTTAGCATTTATTCTAAGTGCAA
>NW_020203160.1:8419-10549 GCF_001531365.2 Cynara cardunculus var. scolymus | reverse complement strand
AACCCGACTAAGCAGTTCCTTAGTCCAGAGGTTTCAACAGAGCTTGACTAAGCAGTTCCTTAGTCCAAAAGTTTTGAGCAAGCATCGACTAAACAGTTCTTTAGTCCAAAATTTCATATAACATAAACATGCAAAGTTTGCTCAATCTCATGCTTTTCCCCCATAAAATATACAAAAGCAGTAAGAGTGGGGCCGTGAGAACTCACTAGTTTGACGAATATCCTAATGTTTCCTTTAGATGCTTCCTAGGCTTGCTCGAACTTCCTGACAGACCAACCAGCGCTACATTACTTAACGGTTTTCTTGACTCAGATAGGGCAAAGTTGTTTCCAATGCAAAGCCATCAAGTGTTTTCATAAAATAAAGTTGATATTTTAATATTTAAATAAAAAGGAACTTTCCAAAATCCAAATAATGACATCATTAAATGTCATCCCAAAACAATGATGGCAGCCGCCAACTATCATAATCAAACTCAAGAATAATCTCAAAACACATGCAGGTCTTTGATGAATAATC
The DNA here is from genome assembly GCF_001531365.2 of Cynara cardunculus var. scolymus. Taxonomy (NCBI): domain Eukaryota; kingdom Viridiplantae; phylum Streptophyta; class Magnoliopsida; order Asterales; family Asteraceae; genus Cynara; species Cynara cardunculus. Next base: position 10,030 of record NW_020203160.1, on the reverse strand, counting down.
TCTCCTCCTTAAATCCCATAACTTTACTTAAGAATCAAGTAGGGAGAAGGATAAAGACTTTCAGATATCTAAAAGAAAATAGAACAACTTTAAGACATATCTTTTCTTGACAGGTTGATACGAACGAGTCTCAAGAACAGCAAGAGTCTTGAGTTTTGCAAGGAGGATTAGAATCGGTTGGAAGGTTATGAAGTTAAAGAGAGATAGAGAGAACGAAATAGCTGGAGTTTTGGAGAATGAGGAATTTTAAAAAGGATAGGGGTATTTATATGGGGCTTATAGAGAAGGAATGGGCTGGCCTTTAAAGGCCCAAGCCCAAGATGCTTTTATTTTCTAAATACTAGACCCCAATAATTTTAAATAAACAAAACAATTTGACAAAAGATTCTAATACTCCACTCTTTTAAAATTAATTGACAGCTTAATATAAAAAGATTGGACTTAAATATCAACTTTATTTTTATGAAACATTTCAAGACTATTTGGCATTGCATAAACTAACTTGGTTAGCTACCCGTCGAAATATGATCTAACAAACTAATATTGGGAGATAAGCAAGATGATCTCAGATCATCGAGGCTAAATCCTATGAAGGCTTAGTTTTCAATAAAGATCCTAAAATAAGGTACTAACCTGAAATCCCAAAAATGCAGAATTGTCACACCCGCTAAAGCGGAAACGCGAGGTATGGCAGGTAGACTCATAGCAATAGAGTATAAATAACACAACCATACATTTTAAAATTTAAATACATCATAACCAAAGTTTACAATCCCAAAGGCAAGTTTGTAAATTAAACACAAAAGAAATTTGAAGGTGATGATTGTGACATGGCTTCTTTTAAGTGTCACCATGAGCCTTTCTTACCCCTGAAAAAGCATGTCAAAACAAGTGTCAACTACAAGAGTTGGTGAGTTCACAGGTTTTCAATGCACAACAAATCTTTTTATGCAAAATTTAATTCGAGTAAATCTTTTACTTACTCGCAACACTTACACACGAGGCACAATGTACTTCAAGAAATTTTTAAGTATTGGGCCACTACTAAACCTGACACCTACGCCCTTTTATACCGAATTACCTCAGCGGTGGGACTAAACTCCACATGTGTAGAACTCTTGTTTTAGTTATATGCACCCCTACTCACCAGCAGAAGGTGGGATTGTMAGTCCAAATAGCGCTATCCACTTAAACTATCGGCTCAAACGAGTTAATAAGTAGTGTCACACCGGGACTTTTGAAATAACCCAAACACAACTATTACTTGAGTACAAGGTGTTAGTGCTCGCTTTCACAATTTCGGTTCAAAACATAATTCATAAGAATCAATTTGAATTCACAATTTAAACGCAATGAATATTGCACGCAAAACATCACTATTTTTATACATGCTTTTTCCCCCAAATAACGAAAGGTTTTAAAAAGGGGCCGTGAATACTCACTTTTTTGTAATGCTCCGCAAAATAGAGATACGATCCGATCACCACACTAGTTCAACGATTCCCTATGAAAGAGGAATATCCAAAACCATCACTTATGGATTTAACACTACTTATGGGGTTTAATAAGTCCTAAGTCCATACTTGTCTACTTATGACCCATATGATTATC
>NW_020203160.1:4738-7935 GCF_001531365.2 Cynara cardunculus var. scolymus | reverse complement strand
TTCAAACTAAAAATCACTCATTTTGGATGAATTAAGAGGAAGATATGGTACCATAAAGTTACATGCACACATCTGTCGTTAGTTGATAAATTGCACACTTAACTTAATTAAATTGGTTAATGACTCAAAACTTCATATTTTTGAGTGAAACTGTGTTCATATGAACCCTAAGTCATAAACGAACATTTTAGAAGAAGAATCATACATTAAGAACAAGTAAGTAAAGAGATATTAGCATACAAAGTAGGAGTTACCTACTGGTGGTTTCACAGTTTGCACACCTATAGTGTTTTAGGTGTTTGGAGATCAAAACGCCATAATTTCATTTAGTTCTACTTGCATGCAGGAGATAACCCATATAGTTAACTCTCAAAGGAAGAATCATCCTTTTTCATCGAGTTTTGAAAGAGATATGGTCATTGTAACATACATATACAAATCTGTCAGACTCGGACAGATTGCATGTTCACTTTGTTTTGAGTAGTTAAAACCTCAAATCATCACAATATTGAATGAATTCGGTGGCACTTGAAAGGTAACGCATTAAACTAACATCCAGAAGAAAAATAAATGATTTTGAATGATTATCTAGAGAATTATGGCTGTTTAAAGTAGGGTTTACCTACTGAAAAACTCTCAGATGCACATATATAATGTTTTGAGTATTTGGGGAGTCAAAACTCAAGGTTTTTGAGTGAGACCAATTGGATTACAACCCCAACTCAATAAATAGACTTTTAGAAGAAATCTCATAACATTTGAACATATCATTTACAAGATATAGACGATTGGTGCACATGCACATAATCTGTCAGCACCAAAATATATAATTTTTAAGAAACAAACTCACATAAAATCATGATTTTACCTATCTTTTTGAGTTCAAATGTTTGGGTCATAGATTACCACCATCATATAAAYWTTTTTACATGTTTTTGGTGTATAATCTCTCCTTAAAACTCATAATTTTCGGAAGTTAGAAGATAGTAGATAAAGAATGCATAAAAAGTGGGTTTTTCTCCCAAAATTTACAAGAAAAAGAGGGAGATGAAGATGTTACCTTGATTGTTGATGAAAGGAGTTTAGTATCTTCAAAACCCTTGCTAATATGATGAAGAAAAGAAGAAAATTGGTTGAAGATGATGAAGGATGAAGATGATTTCTCAAGATGACCTTTGAGTTTTAGGGAGAGAAAGAGGAGAGGAGTTTGAATTTTAAATGGAGAGTAATGAGGATTAATGAAGAAATGACTCTACTTATATGTAGAATAAGGGAGGGAAAAAGGGGAGAAGTGGCCGGCCATCCCATGGCCCAAGCCCACCCTCTAAATTTTTTTTTATAAAAACTAAAGCCCAAAATGCAAAATGCCATTTTTCTCAATTTTGACATTTTTCTTCAAATTAAAAACTCATGATGACTAAATTTATTTAGATAGAAATGTTTTACATTTAAAACTCTAAAACTTAGTGTTTTATATAAGTTGGGTATAAATTAGAGCATTTGGTACTGTATAGGACGTTTCAGATAATTTCGGGTCGGAACCGGACTTTCTAAGCAACTGCCGGAATCTCTTAGAAATTTTTCGACCAAACTAACCTAACTAACTCCTAATCTTATAAATTATCTTCAATAACACTAATACAAACTTAATAAGAGCTAACCTGAGAGCTCGAATTTGACGGCTGTCACAGATTGGGAAAATAGTTTGTCACAAAGGGAAAGTATTGCCTTAAATCTTTTTATTTATATTTACAAGGGAATTCAGGTCTTTTTAGTCTAATGAATCAAAGAAGCTTTGGTTACAATGATAGTTTCATTTTGTAAATATTGGATCTTTAACCAGATGCATTTATATCAAGAACTGATGTTAATGAGTTTATCCTGTTATTTATTTTCTTGAGGGCTGCATTGTTTGGTAGAAATGCAAATATTTCTGAGCAAATATACTTTATTATATTTTGGTGTTTATCATCCTGCGTTTGCAAAGAACGAATTTACTCACAAGACCCTTCTGGTCTAACCCTCATTTTCTGTTTTAAAAATATGCGATGCATGAACTGCGGGGTCCAGGGATATTAAGAGGAAAGGGAAAATGCGATTATTTTTCTAATTTGATATCTGCTTTTTAAATATCTGCATGAAATTGTTTATTTTTGGAAGATACATGTTGTTATACATGTGTTAGTACATGATTCATTTTGAAAATTTTCATATGTAGATTTTGTACATATAAGAATCCTTGTACTAGTGGGATCATTGTGGTGTAAAATGTATTTCTATGTAATGAAGTATGTGTTAAATGCAAATGTGGTGTTTGGGGGTGTTACAGGTTTCAAGCCCCAAATGTACCTTTCTACCTTTCTGGACTCAGAGGAAACATAATGTTCTACAAACCGGGAATATTCAATAAACGTTTTCGGTATAATCCTGCACAAACCTGTTGCCTTGCTCTAATTTCAAGAAATCTTCTTCCATTTGCCTCACCGCAGTCTTAGCACATAATTGATTTTTAGATCTGGTCACAAACTCTTCCCAAGACATAGTCTGATTTCACATCCCACCAATATAAGACGTTAAATTTTAACTAAAGACTGCAAATCTAACCTTATCATCCTCAGAACACTTACTGGTGTTAAATGCCAATTCAATTTCCTTTATCCAACACATTGCCTTCACTGGATCTGTCTCTCCTGAAAATATTGGGGATTTACATGTTAGAAACATTTTTATGTCCCCCCTCTATTACTGCTTGCTGGTGGAGCTGGAGGATTTATTCCAACTCGTTCAGTTTCAATTCTGGTTGGTAATCCCATGATAGATACCAGAGTTTCTCTTAGTTTGCCCATTTCTTCAGTCAGAACATCCCTAGTTATATATTGTGGTTGAGGCCCATGTTCTTGAATAACATTTCTCGAAATGGATTCCCCTTGATCTTGATGAACCTCGGTTTGACTTCTTCCTTGGCCTCTACCCCGGGTTCTTCCCATGCCTCGACTCCTAGAAATATTAGTCGGATCATTATCAGGAGATTCATCTCTTTCTTCTAGGGCGGAGCGGGTGATCCTTTCTGTGGAGTCCAGATTTCATACAAATCTTGATGTGATCTTCATAGATTGATRTGAACAATGATGAACACTAAGAATGATGTAAGTAATGATTAGATTGGAGAGAGAGAGAATTACATCAGCCAAATCTTG
>NW_020203160.1:0-4401 GCF_001531365.2 Cynara cardunculus var. scolymus | reverse complement strand
CTGAATCCAGCGCCCTCTTTACCAGCTTGATCGTACCATCAGAATACTTGTTTAGCTCGCTGAATCTCATGAACTTTTTAACCTGAAGTTGAGCAAAGTAGATGACTCCGAACTCCAGGCTTTCAAGAACCATATAGACTGGATATCCATCAATGTCTTCAAGCTCCTGATTTGGTCTTTTGAGGTTAGTTATCTTCTGACTGTCTTCAAGATCCATTTGTACATCGATGATCATTGATAGCTTGACATGATTTCGAATGAATCTTTTAATCGCCTCCAGAGCTATCAGTTTTCCTTCCTTTCTAATTTGCATGTTCTTGAGTTCGAAGTACATATATACTCGAGATCGTCCGAGTATAAGTTTGAGAAATCAGCTTCACTAAACCTCCAGATCTGGCGATCCTGCCTTGTAACGGAAAAAACAGGATACCAGATTTTGCATAGTCTTTGAGCATCAATTTGTTTTATCGTGACAATTTTGTGCTTTGTACGAACTTGGCTGATGGGCTGACATTTGGCTTTCAAAAGATGACGGTATTCAGTTATGTATTCTTTCGGCTTCTTGTGGATACCCAGAACTCTATCACCACAAATCAGTTTTCAGTGGCGAATGAATATCCCAAAGTAGATGTCTTCCAAATATGTCTCTCGAATTCGTTCACGATCATACCCAAAGAAATTAGCTCTGATGTGGAATGGAACATAATTCTTTATAAATATTTCTGTAGGATCAACAGTCTATTTTGAGACATTGATTTCAGGTGCATCAGGTAGAACAGCAGTTGATGATTCTGGAATAGACTACGGATCACCTTGAATGGGAAAAGCTGGATCTTCTTCTTCTACATCATCTTCAAAGTCAAAGTACAATCCAGTTGACTCATCAATGTTATCCACATCTTCACCAAAGTCCTGCTCTCCACCCAGAGTAGTAGAAAATGCACTGTTTAATCCCACGTTGGCAGACAAGTCCATAAACAACCTTCTTTCTACCGTGGAGTCCGCCGGCTTTTCAACCATAGGCTCGATCGTTGGACTTGCCTCCACTTCTTCCTTTTCAACCATGATAGCCTCAATTATTCTTTCCCATACAGTCTCCAGGGCAGAACATTCAATGTTTACATCCTGAGGAATTGACTCTTCACCCGTTCTTGCTCCTTGTGCAGATGTCTCAGCCAATCTCTGCTTCTTCATCTCCCCCTCATGACTATCAGGATCATCCTGGTCGTCATGCTTTCGTTTAAGAGATTCGGCCTGAGATCTGCAAGTTTCTTCAAGTACAGATACTCTTTCAACAAGAGCATCCATTGAACATTTCAGCTCTAGGGTATTAGATGTAACCAAGTGACTAACTTTTGAGAAATTTGCACTAATTACATCCTGAAAAGTCAAGAACTCTGAGGCTCGAATAACCGGGTTAGTATCAAGTTGTTGACGAAGAAGGCCGACCAAGTCTGCATCTTCGGCATCTTCGCTTTGTGCAGCCATCAATTTAGCGTAAAGTAACGATTTCAGCTCGTCCACCGATAGTTCCGGTACTGATGGTACAGGTGGTGGTGTTGGCGCAGATGGTGGCTCTTCTACAACATGCACTTTTCCCTTTATCAACCTCTTCAAGCTAGTGATTTGTGCATCAAAGTTCTCTTGAACAGCCTTTAGGGCGCCGTCCAAATATTTCTGTGACACAAAGTCGGGTAAAATCACACCTGGATCACTTAGATTACCAGTTGAAACAACAGTTGAGTAAACTGCTGTGCCTACATTCAATGTTGGCGTAATGTTAGCATTGGTAGGACTTCCGACCTCTCCTTGTGATATGTCAACAAACATCACTCTGGTCGTTCCAGCTAGTTCACTTAGAACAGCACTTGGAGCAATAGATGCTCTTGACTCTTGTGTACCTATGTGTATGGGTTCTAAACTCGAGGTGCACAGAATCAAAGGCATAGGCTGGGGCAGCGACCTACTTGTTTCAATAACTACATTCTCCGAATGAGAAGTAGTTGGCGTATGTGCTAAATCCCCGTGAGAAATTGAAACAGTTGGTTGTTAAAAACCAACTGAGTGGATAGGAAGGGTGTGCAATTGCATAGCTGGGCTAGCTATGTCTTGTTCAATACTAACATTCAACAMATGAATGTCAGTAGCAGATGTGGGTGCCCGGCTAACTATTTCGGTTTGGATAGAAGCTTGTACTTCTTTTTCTGCTCCTCTCACACCCTCTCCATGTTCTTTTTCTTCCTGTTCTCTCAAGCTCTCTTGTTTTTCAACTTCAACTCCCTCATCTCCTCCYCCAGTAGATATATCTTGAAGTATTCGATCATAATCATCAACATTAAAGGATAATGATCGTAGACTGGGACAAGTGTGTTGAGTTGTATATTCAGGGAATATCATAGCAATATCATCAGCAAATGATCCAATATGCACAGTTGTTGCAATCATCATCATCATTATTACCATCATCACAAGAATCTGCTCGTTTATCTGATTCAGTAGCTCTGGCAGTTAAAGTGCGTTGCTGATCAGAAGCTCCCCGYACCAATTCACCCYTCTCAATTACATTTTCTCTCAGCTCACTACCCTGTTCAGGTACCCCTTGTGCCTGAACTCTCTCCTCTACTTCTATATCTCTCTCAGCTGAGGCATGGGGTGATCCTTGGGCAAGTTCAACCGGTTCTGGCTGAACTATCGGATCTATCACTCTCATATAATTTAGCATTCTGATCAGCAAGAGCAATCAACTCTGGTGGGACAGGCATAATGGAATCCATGTCTTCAACTTTCGTATGATGTCGAATCCTTGTCATGGAAAATGCTGGCCCTTTTTCTGAATGTAATCTGGCCGAAATATTCTCATTTGCATCCATCATAGCTTTAATGAAAAGTTGCAGAAATCGTTGAAAAGGCACAAATTTTCTTGCCTTGGACGGGAATTGTTTAGCATTTACCAACTCTAGCAATTCATTCCAAGTCACCAATGCATAGTCATAGTGTCGAGAAAACACTATGCCATAAAAGAATTTTAAGAATGTGCTACTGCAAGTATCAATCCCTTGAGTTTTTGATGTTAAGCACCGATTTAGTATCGAGAACAGTAAATGCCATATTGACGGTAGAAAGCGTCTCTTGAATTGAGCAGGAGTATTCAATGTTGCAGAATGTCCTAAACGTTTAATATCAAGGCATAGCTGATCATCCGATACAAAGTCTTCAAATCCAGTTGGTCCGGAAGCAGGAAGATGCAGTATTCGTCTTAAACGTCTAAGTGTTAGACGGCTAACATACTCATCGACCTCTCCTTGAAGATATAGTGCGTCTCCGTCCTTTTCAATAGAAAGAGTTCCCCAAAATTGTTAAAGATAAACCATGGGAACTTGTGTATAGGTAGATAAAGAATAAGAAATGGGATGGCCTTTCATAATTTCTGAGATAATGGGGTATTCTGCAGGCATACCAAAAGAGAAGTGATGGTTATTTGGTTTAATATCTAGGTATTGGTATTGTGGGTAAAGTGTTTCAGATGATATTGGTTGATCAGGTAATTGTTCAGRGACATTTTYAGACCTGACAGAAGGAACATGAGATTCCTCGTCAGACTGATGTCTGGGATCGGCCATTTACCTGTAAAACATCTAAAACATTAGTACCCATATTATTCAAAAAAAAATTAATTACACAAAAAAAATACTCACACAAACACACAAAAAAAATGAAAAAAAAAATTCAAAAACACAACACTTAGGAAATTTTCAAAAATTACATCGACCGGATTAGAAGTCCGGTTAACACTAAGACCAAAACACAACACCAAAAAGATTTTGTGTCCGGATTAGAAATTCGGACAAGACACAACACTTCAAAGAAACTAAAAAAGTGTGTCTGGATTAGAAGTCCGGATGACAAAATAAAACACACTAACACTTGAAAAAACACACAAGACATAAACCGGATAATATTCAACCGGTTTAAGGTTTATCCGTACAACACACATAAAACGAAAGAATCACAAAATACACAAAAAATTAATCAAATACACTCAAAATACACACACAGACTCACTCGAAAAAGAAAAACGACACACAAAAGACTAAGAAACATTGTCTAATCTGAGTATTTATGAGTTTATTAGTTTGATTTTGAATATTAGTTCATTTTAGGTCAAGAACAGTCCATAGAATCAATAGAGATCGAAACAATTAACAAATATGAATGGAAAACACATGAATCGAATCGTAACCTTGAATAAAAACGATGAATAGAAGAGGAGATTGATTTGATGATAATCAAAGCTTGATTTTGAACAGATTGAGTGAGCGGATTGAGTGAGCGGTGAAGATGAACAGTAGAAGTGTAAAAAAGTAAAAATGAAACAGTTATTTATAGTCAAAGGTCAAAAAC
>NW_020203159.1:21487-22599 GCF_001531365.2 Cynara cardunculus var. scolymus | reverse complement strand
GATTCCAATTTGACTCTGTCTCAAAAATCTCCTTGGAATGGAATCCTTCTTTGTAGAAGGTGAGAAAGAGTCAATGTAGTCTTCAAAAGCAACATTTTCCATTGTTAAACAGGTTTTTGTGTCTGAAACAACCAACAACCTTCTTCTTTTGAAAATGGACTTATTATTAGAAATATTACTTTTAAGATTTTTAGAGGATCTAAAGGTACTCTCAAGAGTTTTGTTGGATTTAAMACCAGGTTTGTTATCAAATTCTGAGAAACCTAGACCTCTTCTGCCCATATTAACTGTTATCTTTTTGTAAACATTTTGAGCCTCTTGAAATTTTTTAATTTTGAGCTCTCTGTCAAGAACGTCTTGGTGCAAAAATTCTCTTTTTTTTTTTGGAAGAATTCTTTGACAGAAGTAACATTACACTTTTCATGCTCCAACTTTCTTAACTCATCCACCTTATTTTTTAAATCTTTTTGAACCTCGGCAAATTTTTCCTTTGAAGAATTTTCCAAATTTATAAACTTTGTTTGAGCTTCTTCGAACATTTTGAAAAATTTATTTCTTTCCTCTGTGAGAAGAATGACTTCTTTTTCACAAAGAGAAAGTTTTTCTTTTAGCTTGAAATGCTCCAAATGACATGAATCGAGGTTATCGATGATCTATGTGTATAGATCAAGTTATTCAGAAGAGTAAGAAGTAGAAACCTCTTGGTCATTTCTTTCAGAGGAGTCAGAGTTGATATTAGCCATCCCACAAAAGAGCTCATCCTCTGTGTCCGAGTCTTCCCAAGCAAGGAGACCCTTCTGCTCGTCTTCATCAGAGGATTCATCAGTTACTAACTCACTCGATTGAGCTAGTAGAGACTTCTGTTGATAGTAGTAAGCCTTCTTTTTATAGAAGGCTGCATCTCTAGGACCCCTCTGTGGAGCCTTTGGCCCTTTTGACCAGCAATCTGCAGCAAAGTGGCCTGGTTTGCCACATCTAAAACATCCTTCCTTCGACTCTTCCTTCTTGTGCTCCTCTACCTTCTGCGAGGGCTTCTGCTCCTTCTCACCTAAATCCGATCTACCTCCCTCTGTGAAGTTTCTTCTGTTGAAACTTTTGTATTCCTTCCTCTC
>NW_020203159.1:10380-20657 GCF_001531365.2 Cynara cardunculus var. scolymus | reverse complement strand
CAATTTCAGGGGTTGTGCCAGTAGCATGAACTCTTGGAATTAAGTTCATTGGCACATAAGGAGGATTGTAAAGAAATTCACATATCCTTGGGTGAATTCCTTTCAAAAAATTTATCATTCGCACCTTCCATTGCGRATACTCCTCACGAATAAGCGTGGGAGGTTTTGATTGAGAACCAGTGCTCATGAATGAAGTATTGGCCAGATTCGCCATTGAAATTAGAAAGAGAAAAACAGGAATAAGATGAAACTGATTTAATCAAGTGAAACAGGGTAAAATGAAGAAGACTGGTGTTCTATAAAAAGCAGATTAATATCAAAAACAGAATTAATCGAATGAGAATTTGATTCCTGCTCTGATACCAATTGTTAGGACCTCTAAATTCAGATTTGGTATTTGATCTCTTATTCTTGATGATCTTTAGAACGGTTACAGTGCAGCGGAAACAATGATAAGAACACAATAGAGTAATTAATCAAGAACACACATATTGATATGAAGAAGATGAACGCAATAGAATAGCTTCAAAGGTTTTTCAATTGATTGAAAATAAGACGATTACAATACGGAAGCACACAGAATTACAAAGGTCTAAGCTGCTATTTATACTAGTTCCTAACGACCTGTCTGACATGACCTAAACGTGTGAAATCATCCAAGCCGTCCAAATAAAGTCGATTAAAGACCTAGTCACGTGAGAAGCACGTGCAGCTAACAACCTATAAAAAACAGCAGAACAAGGTCTCCACATAAGACGAATCCGCAGACCCTTTGTTAGCCAGCTCAGAGGCTCTGCTGTAGAAGACTTATAGGTTCTTATTGCCAGAGGACCATTTTCCAGAACCTCTGTGAGAGACAACAGAGGTTCTGTCAATCTTGACTTGTACGATCAAACAACTTCTGTTGCTGGTCCTCTGTTGTCTTCTGTGGAAGAACCCCTTCTGTCAACACTTGCAGAAATATTTTTCATACTTTTACATTAAGTAAAAACTGGAGCTAACACAGGGTCTATAACAAGAGAACGAAGAGTGTGAATGAGAGCGTAAACGTTTCTTTTGATGAAGTTGTTGATGTGGCTTCTGAACAATACAGTTCAAGACCCGGGCTGATAATTAACACTTCGTGGAATGCAAATCACTCTGAGTCTTCCTCTTCTGATCTTAATATTTCTGATTTTGATTCAATATTTGAAAAAAATTATGATGACTATTTTGATGATAAACCAAATGAGTCTAATACTTTGTCCAGGGATGATCAATAGATTCAATCTGAACAACAGTTATCTGGCCCATCTCTTGATGTTCTAGTTACTGTTACTGAAGAAGTTTATGAAGATGTTGATGAAGAGATTGTTATGGAAGATCCTAATTGTTAGGCATGGCAACGGGGCGGGGATGGGGGGGTTTTGTAATCCCCTGCCGTGGCCCTGGTTTGAGTAACGTCGCCCGGTCCCCGGCGGGTACGGGGATTATTATCCCGTCCCCGGTCAAATCTCTAACAATCCCCGGTCAAAACCCGGGCAAACCCCGGTCAAACCTGTTATTCCATGAAATGATCAATCTTCAATCTTCACTAAGATTCAATGGCAGGTTCAGATTTAACCATGAAGAACACTTGAGWGAGATGAGAGGAAAAGTCAAAACTTCAATCTTAGTCAAACTTATATTACATATATTGATATTAAAATTGAGTTCCTTTCACAAATTACAAAAGACTAACCCTTCATATAGGGTCAAACATGAAAGCCTAGTCAAAGTCAAATTACACTAGAAAAGTCAAACACGATGTCTATTTTAATTATAGACAATTTTATCTTTTCAAGACGAATACAATTTACACTGAAATTCAGTCCTAACATTCTCCCCCTTTGTATTCAGGCTTGAAAGAATTTTTGCACATTGAATCTCGTTTGAACTTTGCCTTTTTAAGCACTTTATGACTTCTTCAAATTAATCTTTACACCGAAATCTTCAGACGATCTTTTGATGAGAAAATCTTCTAACATTCTCCCCCTTGAATGTAGAACAGCAATGATCTTCTCTTTTGACAATGTAGATCAAAATTAACAAACGATTTTCAGAAATGATCTTCAATATGTGATCTTCAAAGAATTTCTTCAAATAACGAATACAGACATTCTCCCCAAAAATGAATTTCTTCAGACAAAAATTCACAAACTTTCTTTTCAAAAGAAATCTATGTCAGTAAACTTTTGAAATGATGATCTTCACATTCAAAACCTCTCAGACATTTTAGCATAGGAATAATCTTTAGTAATAATCTCCACTCACACACCTTTTGAGTCTTTTGCCGATCTTTGTTGTTACTCCCCCTTGATCTTTACAACATATTCCCCTTATATCGTTCGGAATTGGACATTTCATTCATTATTTCATACTCCCCTTTATGATGAAATGAGAATCATTACATCATACATCTGAATGAATGAAATCTTTAGGTGAAAACCATCAATTCATAAAATTGTAAGCAGATCTTTTCAAATCCAGTTGTATAATTTTTTCAGATTAAGGGAATGGGAAGGTAACAACCAATTTCAACATATGAAATTGTTTTCAATATTATAAAAAGATTGGCCTATGAGTATAACAGATATACTCAGTACAACGGATRTACTTCATATATGAGACTTTTTAAGGTTCATCCCACCAGGTCTTCCATTCAATCATCGATATCTTATAAAAGTATATCTATGAATGTTTTGGCAAAATAACATATAAAATGCAAAATCTGTGTAGTGTAGAAAGATAAAACAACATATGCTTTTGTTTAGGCTCAACATATATCCTTCTGTTTCAATATCAACTTTCTCCGAATGAGAAATTGATAGATTGCGAGCTGCGTGCCCCAAGTGTTATTGAAACATTTATCTGTTAAAAGATAAATGAGTAGCTGGTGGGGTTGTGACAAGAATTGGCATGGGCTTTGCCTTTTTCAATATTAATCTCGAAAGAATTGAGAGCTAATAGATTATGTGGTATGCTCGGATTCTTGAAGTTTGGAACAGGATTCTAATAATCTTTTAATCCTGACACAACTCTTGTCAATTCTTTTAGCTCACAACAACTACCCCTCTCTTTTTCATTTTAATCTCAACACACAAACCCTTTTGTATTTAAAGCTCACTCAGATATGGTTGTCCTCTTGGGTAGGTCTGTCGGTTTTGACATTCCACAGAGGTATTTTTGTTAAGCACTCAGTCCCTCCTAAATTATTGTAAGCTCAGTTGATCACAATGGTTAACCAAACTATTATTTATGTAAAGCACAATGATCAGATAAATTGATCAAGATATTTGGCTTTTAAGCACAATCAATGAAGGAGTGATATTCAAAATCAGATTGTTTAGTATGCGAGAGAAATGAATGAAAATATATAAGTACGAGTTTACAGAATCTGAATATTCAAAGAATTATAGAATGTATATCAATCAAAGTAAAAAAAATCAGAAAACAAACTTTGAATACTAACGAGCGTATTATCACTTAAAATGATATTATTGTAAGAGACGTGATAATAACAGTTTGAAGAATAGCTGAAACAGGTATTGGAGTTATGTACGACGAGAAATTACACAAGTAAAATCTCATGAAATACCTGTTCAGAAGATGTACTCGTTTCCAAAAAAAATTTACTTTCTGAAAACATTTATTCAAAAACTTCTAGAGACTCCCCCCTAGAAAGTAGATTTAAGAAATATTTCAGTTAAGCTCAAAAGAAAAAAAAATGGAAACATTTTAAACACGGGTCCTAAACTGAGTGTTTAGAAACCACACTCGGTAAAGCATGGGTGTCGAACTGTGTTGTTCAGAAGCCTTAGTTTGAAATAGATTACAACCTCCCCCTAAATTTGTCCATCATTGACATGTTATTCTGATCAGCACGGTAATGACGCACCTGCAAAATAAGATAAAAAAAAAATTAGTACCCAAATGAACTTGGGTCCTTCTTTGTTAGTATCAGGTTGTGGAATATTATAACTGATAAACCATCTATTTTTATTTGATGTTATCTTTTTTAGCACTTTTAACAGGATGATTATATACCAAATAAGATCCATACAGATTATTGTTATCATACCTGTTATTACCTTTCCAATTCGTATGAAATTTGTTATCAGCAGTCCATCTGTTGTAATGTTTCCTGTTGCCAAAATTGGTTGTCTTGCATGTGGAGCACATGATACTTCTCTTGCTAAGATGAATCAAATCAGTAGTAGACCTCACAAAATAAGGAAGATTATTAGTAACAACAGGGGTACAAGATGAAGCAGATTCAGATTTATTTACCCAAATGCTTTAACTTTAGAAGAATAATTGGGTGATTCAATGACGTACCCTTGATAATACTGATTAGAATAACGAGAATCGTTCTTAGAAACAGTAGATTTAGGGCTGCTTGAATAACTATTCGATTTGGAACAGTAATAAAAGCTGGTTTTACATTGTGAAGGAGAACCAATTGAGCTTTGAGCACAAGAAAAGTCTTTGACTTTCTTTAAAAAATGGTCTCTTTCAACAGTAACTAAATCATACTTATTTTTGAGTTCAGTTCTCATCTTCAATTCAGTTTCAAGTTATGTCTTCAGATTAGACAATTTTCTTGAAGTGTCCAGGAGTTTACCTTCTAACTCCTTTTTAAGCATTTCAAATTTCTTCTTCTCATTATTAAACTCTCTTCTCTCTTCATCTGAGATGCTCTTCTAATTCTCAGAAGCGATGTCGAGCCACTTTTTCTTTTCAGCAAGCTCTTTAGCAATAGTTGCATATTTCTTTGTAGTGTTTCTCTTTTCAAGCGCAAAATGCTTCTTTTCTTCATCTAAAGCTTTCTGCTTTAGAGCAATGCTGTCAGACAATTTTTGAGTTTGGCTCAGACACTCTTCTTTGATATCTTTCTTCTCTTTATTAGTCTTGGCTCGTTTCAAGATGATCAACTGCTCAAAATCTGATATTTGCATTAACAACATTTTGGCATTCAGTTCAAGAGAGTTTATCTTAAAATCATAAGATATGCGTTCAGCACCGATTCTTATCTCTTCTTCAAAAAATCTTTTATTCTCTTTCTCAAACTCCGTTCTCTCAAAATTCAAACTCTTCTCAGCTTCCAACACTTTCTTCTTTTCTAAGTCCAGTAATTTTCTCAATTCAATCAGATCACTCTCAGATTTATGAACTTTTCCAGGTAAGTCCTCAGTCTCTGTATTATTTTTTCCAGAAGAGTTCCTCTCAGTTTGCAGCTCTTGAAGTTTATTGAACAAATATTTATTAGCATTACTCCAAGTCTTCAAATCATCATCATAGTCTTTTCTCACAGAACTCAGAGTTTTCTCAAGCATTTCAATTTTATGCTGAAAGTCCTTCTCAATTCTTTCATACTTTTCTTTATGATCTCTTTTTAAATCTTTAATATACTCCTCGTTTGAATGGTTTTCATAGAACATATTAACGTATTTTTCTGTATAATCTTTCAAGCTCTTCTCCAACTTTGAAATTTTCTCTCAGCTCTCTATTTTCCCTCTCAAAAGAAACTGTCATTTTAAATTCAGACTGATCAAAGGATCTAATGCATTGAAATCAATTCAAAGAAATCAAAATCAATTAAGCTCAAAATCAGAAAAACACAAAAAACTGTTGAGAAATCAAAAAAACAGCGAAACCTGTCAAAAATCAGTGAAAACAGTCAAAAACTGTTAAAAACAGTTAAAAACAGTCAAAAACTGATAAAACTGATTAAAAACAATTTACGCGATCCAAATTAGTTCAAAAAAAATTCTCAAACCGTTAAAATTCTCAAAAACAATGAAATACAGATTAAAACAGTTAAAACCTCAAACAAAATCAGTGAAATTTGAAATTAAGATAAAATTTGAAAAACAAGTAAAACACTAAGACCACCACCAAGTAACAAAATCGGATATGGAAGTGTCCGATATATGCTAAATCGGTTAATATGTCAAAACAACTTACAACCCACCATAGTTGACCAACCATTCATCTTTGACTATTTATTAAACAATTAATTCAAATTCAATCACCAAGATACACCTAGAATCAGCCGAATATGGACAGTATGGTTTCCGATTTACCTAGCCGCCATATATGACCAAGTATTATTATATCATTAGCAAATTGAACACACACTTCATAAGCAAACCAATCACAAAGGAACAGCTTGACATATTCAACCATAAAAAGAAATATTATAAAAATTCAAACAAAGTGGTGGACAATAAATCCGGACACGTAGCTTGGGTAAAATTTATACGAGCTATCTAAAATCCGGTTAAGAGTTAGGCGGATTGCCGCCATGATTGACCAAACATCTTAACATTGGCTTCTAAATCGGATAAAGGGTAAAGTGATGAACAATTTCACCTAATCCGCACAAGAAGACATCCGATTAAGAAGGTTTCTAAAAATCACATGGACCAGAAAACACAAATCACTAAATCGGACAAGGCTTATTATTCAAACACAAACACAAAATTCCATGAAATTTTAAGCAAAATAGGATCAAAATCCAAAATTTTATGAATATTATCAAGAACAAAAACTTTTTCAAAAATCCAAAAATCTCTTCATGTAACAACCCACATATTCTATATACCGATAATCCACATATATATACTTATAACACAGAATCTAATATCATTTACAAAACATGTGCTAAACAAAAAGTCTCTTGAATATATTTATGAGCAACTAAATGTCATTCATTCTAAATTTTATTAGTCCATCAACTGAGCGTTAGACCTAAAAGGTCTAGTGAGTGTATAAATCTCAAACAAATAACACACTTTCCAAACTATCAGTTCAGAATCAAACCTGTTCAGATACATATACTTATTTATTTCTCTCGCGGTTACACCACCATTACATCTCTCTCTCGCGGTTACACCGCCATTACATCTCTCTCGCGGTTACACCGCCATTACATCTCTCTCGTGGTTACACCGCCATTTCATCTCTCTCGCGGTTACACCGCCATTTCATCTCTCTCGCGGTTACACTGCCATTACATCTCTCTCTCTCGCGGTTACACCGCCATTACATCTCTCTCGCGGTTACACCGCCATTTCATCTCTCTCCTTAATTATATCTAAAAAAATTCTAACACATTATCCGGATTTGAAGTCCGGTCAACCTTTTCTGGATATGAAGTCCGGACAAACACTTAGAATATCAAGAAGGTTACATTGACCATGCCTTGAGCGGTTTAGCTTTAAGTCGGTTAACACATGAGCGATTTAAAGAGAACCCGGCTGTCCCTTGAGCGGTTTAAAAACATATCCGTTCAACACTTGAGCGGTTTAGTAGATATCCGGTCATAACTTGACCGGTTTAGGTAGATATTCGGTCATAACTTGACCGGTTTAGGTGGAGTCCGCAGGATACATATGATGTTCATATTAAGACAATTCAAAATAGAAATGAATTGCATGCAAATCTTTAATACTCAAGCATAAAACACTCACCTTATAATACTGATCGAATTCAAGTCTGCGATTCTCCTTCAGTCTTCACTCTCAATTGATTCCGTTCTCAAGAAAATCCAACAACTGACTTTTTCCTTTCATATGCACTTGCTATAAATAGCAAGTGCATAAGCCGCCTCTCATCAAAAATCCACACTCACATACACAATAATATAAAATATTCATATAAACATAAAATTTTAAGTTATTAAATCCTATTTAATAACCCGAATATTACAACATCTCATCCTTAAAAGAATTCTGTCTCAGAATTTCATTTAAGCAAAAAGGTAGGGATATTTCATTCGTATTTCAGATTCCGATTCCTAAGTGGCATCTGGTCCCTTGTGATAACGCCACTGAACCTTTACTAATCCAACCTCTTTGTTTCGCAACTTCTTTACTCTATAGTCAGTAGTCTGTTCAGGGATTTCTTCAAAACATAACTTTTCATCTACCGTAATTTCAGGTAATGGTACTGCCACATCTGGACTTATTAGACATTKCCTCAAATTCGACACATGAAACGTGTCATGAATCCCACTTAATTCCAAAGGAAGTTCTAATTTGTAAGCCACTTCTCCAACCCTTCCAATAATAAGGAATGGTCCAACATATCTTGGACTTAATTTTCCTCTTTTTCCAAAACGTACCATTCCTTTCCAAGGTGATACTTTTAACATCACTCTATCACCTTCTTGGAATTGAATCGGCTTCCGACGTTTATCTGCATAACTTCTTTGTCTATCCTGTGTCGATTTCATTCGTTCTCGTACTATTCCAATTTTATATGCAGTTTGCTGAACTAACTCAGGCCCAACTAACTGTTTTTCACCTATTTCATTCTAGCACAATGGAGTTCGACATTTTCGCCCATACAGAACTTCGAAAAGTGCTGCCTGAATACTTGAATGGTAGCTATTGTTGTATGCAAATTCCACCAGAGCCAAATGACTATCCCATGATCCTCCAAAATCAATTACACATGCTCTAAGCATATCTTCTAAAGTTTGGATAGTTCGTTCACTCTGCCCATTAGTCTGAGGGTGATAAGCTGTACTTAGCTTAATTTGCGAACCCATTTCTCTTTGAAAGCTCTTCCAAAACATAGAAGTGAACCGACTATCTCTACCAGAAACAATTGATAGAGGAATACCATGTTGTGTTACTACCTCATCAATGTATAATTTTGCCAATCTCTCCATCGAATTTGACTCTTTCATAGGTAAGAAGTGTGCAGATTTGGATAACCGATCTACTATCACCCATATAGCATCATAACCTTTTGATGTTCTCGGTAATTTGGTTATGAAATCCATAGTGATGTTCCCACTTCCAAACTGGAATTTCTAAAGATTGTAACTTACCATAAGGGCGCTGGTGTTCAATCTTTACTTGAAGACATATCAGGCATTGCTCAACATGTTTAGCAATATCTTTGTTAGCTCTTATTTCATTAAATGTAAAAGTATGGAAAAAGTAATACTGCAAGTGTTGAAAGAAGATGATTTGTCACAGAAGACCACAGAGGACCAACAGCAGAAGATGCTCAAGCGTACAAGTCTCAAGTGACAGAACCTCTGTCGTGTCTCACAGAGGTTTTGGAAGATATCCTCTACATCAATGTGCTTTCAAGTTATATCCAGCAGAGCCTCTGTGATGTCTCACAGAGGGTCTGCAGCCTGTCTTCTGTGTAGATCTTCTTTAGCTGTTTTACTTTGGTTTATTAGCCGCTCGTGCTTATCAAGTATTCTTGTCTGTAATCTGTTTTGATCGAACGGCTTAGATTAATTTACTTTAGGTCATGTCAGAAAACGGTTACTTGCTTGTATAAATAGCAGCGTAGGCCCTTGTATTTCAGWGTGCTTCAGTATTGTAATTGTTAACATTTTCATTCTATTGAAAATCATTTGAAGCTCTCTCTTGTGTTCATCAATCTTCATCACCATGTTCTTATTGATTTTTACTTTGATTGATTCTTATCTTTTTCGCTGCATCATCAGTATCAAACAGATCATCCAAGTAAGTAATTAATACCAAGAAACCGAGTTAATCGATCCTACATTTCTTCATACCTGGCCACCAATAGTGTTGTTTCAAATCCCGATACATTTTATTTGTACCTGGATGAATTGCAAAACATGACTTATGAGCCTCACCCAAAATACGTTTTCTGAGATCACTATAGCATGGTACCCAAATTCTGTTCTGGAACTTCCAAAACTCTCTATCATCTTTCACAAATTCAGATATCAATCCACCTATTCTTTCTTGTTTACTCTTATCTTCCTTCATTGCCTCATGTTGAAATTCTCGCAATTCTTCTTGAATACTGGGTAGCAATTCAACTCGTAAAGCTGTAGCTTTGATAGTTCCACTTTTCTCTTATCGGCTTAACGCATCGACTACTACATTTGCTTTTCCTGAGTGATATAAAATTTCACAATCATAATCACTTACCAATTCCAACCATCTTCTCTGACGCATATTCAGATCATTCTGATGGAACAGATGTTGCAAGCTCTTATGATCTGTGAAGATTTGACATTTCGTTCCATATAAATAATGTCTCCATATCTTCAAAGCAAACACTACTGCCGCTAACTCCATATCGTGAGTAGGATACTGCCTTTCATGATCTTTTAACTGTCTAGAAGCATAAGTTATTACCTTTCCATGTTGCATTAGTACACAACCCAAACCCATCTTCGACGCATCACTATATACCACAAAATCTTCCATTCCATCTGGCAAAGATAAAATTGGTGTACTGCATAACTTATC
>NW_020203159.1:7416-9931 GCF_001531365.2 Cynara cardunculus var. scolymus | reverse complement strand
GGACGACATACCATATTCATCATGTCCATAAAGGCTGCAGGCGCATTTGTGAGTCCAAATGGCATAACCAGGAATTCATAATGACCATAACGTGTACAAAATACCGTTTTTGACACATCTTCATTCCGAATTTTCAATTGATGATAACCAAACCATAAATCAATCTTTGAAAAATAAGTAGCCCCAACCAATTGATCAAACAATTCATCAATTCTTAGGAGAGGATACTTATTTTTTATTGTCAGTTTATTCAGCTCCCAGTAATCAATGCACATTCTCATTAATCCATCCTTCTTTTTCACAAAAAGCACCGACGCACCCCAAGGGGAAGTACTTGGTCGGATAAAACCTTTGTCCAACAATTCTTTCAATTGAGACATTAACTCCTTTAATTCAGAAGGAGCTAATCTATATGGTGCACGCGCAACAGGTGTTGCTCCAGGAATTAATTCAATCTGAAATTCTATCATTCGGTCTGGAGGTAGACTTATCAAATATTTTGGAAATATTTCAGGAAATTCCCTTACAACTGGGATATCTTCCATCTTTCCCTTCTCTTTCTTCATATCTATAGCATATGCAAGAAAACTAACACATCCCTTCTGTACATACTTCCTAGCCTTTAGAACTAAAATTAGGCTAGAGTAACGATCCCGTCGATCTCCATAAATCACAACTCTTCCTTTTTCAGGCAAGTCTATATGAATCATCTTTTCATCACAGACTATGTTAGCTTGGTTTTTAGCTAACCAATCCATGCCTATAATTATTTCAAATTCCTTTAGAGGGAAAAAAAATAGTTGTATAGGCGGCACTTCACACCCTTCTATAATTATAAAACATTCATTTATCCTTTCCTTAATTGAAATTTCACTATCGTTTGCTGTTTCCACAATTAAATCCTCACTCAACGCTTTAGATTCTAAATGTGCGCAGTTAACAAACGACGGTGACACAAAAGAACGATTTGCACCCGAGTCAAATAAAACTTTGGCACATACTGAATTAAGAAAGAATGTACCTGTCACCACTTCAGGGTGCTCTTCCACCTCGCCTCTCGTCATCTGAAACTCCCTTTTGCATTAGACTCTGCTTGTCTTATCCCTCCCCGTCCACTTGTATTAACATGATTATTCATTTGCCCACGACCTGTTGGCACATACCCAGATCCTCGACCCCCAGAATATCCAGATCCCCGACCTCCAGCAAAACCAAACCCTTGACTCTTTGCTTGCGGACAATCAACATTTACATGTTGAGATGAATTACAAGTAAAACACCTCTGCGTCATCCGACAGTCTCGAGCTATATGTCCTGGTTCCTTACATTTAAAGCATACTCGAGATTATGTATTGCAATTTCTCTGATGTATCTTATGACATCGGGTACATGCCCTATCAGCAAATCTTGAGACTGGCCGATTCAAAATTTCCATAAACCTAGGCCTATGGAAATCAGTTACTGTGGCTTCCCCCTTTCTTTTCTCTCCAGCTTTTATTATGATTGTCGGTTAATATCTTGCTCCAGTATTTCAGCAGCATCAACTGCCGCTTGAAATGTTGTCGGATTCCTGGATATCACATATTTTCGAAGATTCGATTCTAAACCCCAGATGTACTTTCTTACTTTACTGCTTTCCGATATGATGTAAGCTTCAGCGAACCGGGATTGTTCCATAAAAACTTCTGTATACTGGCGGACTGACATGTTTCCTTGTTCAATATGACGGAAATCATCTTCCAACTTTCGTACTGCAGCTTCAGGACAATACTGTATTTTAAACTTAACTACAAATTCTTCCCACAACATGGTCTTCAAAATGTTCGGATCTGAACTGGACAGGACTTCCCATCAGTACAAAGCACTTGATCTCAGACGTTACACAGCAAACATAACTTTATCCTCTTATGCACTTTTACTGATTTGTAGACTCAGCTCTATTTCCTTAAGCCAACACATAGCTTTAACAAGATCATGCTCACCAGAAAACTTGGGAGGTTTACAAGCAAGAAACATTTTGATGTCTCCTCCTTTTTGTACTGAGGACGGAGTAAGGGGTACAGATGTACCAGTTACCGGCGTACTAGCTCCGACTTCCTCCTGATAATCGGGATTTCTTACCACTTCTGGATTATTTTGGGTTGTACGCCCCAACAAATTCACCAAACTTTCTTGGAACTTTCCCAACTCTGCTGCCAACATTTCTTGGGTAATAAATCCGGGATCTGGAACATTGTATCCACCCCTTGCCCTTCCTCTTCCATGACCAGTATGATAACTGGATCCTGGTTATTACCCAAGGTAATTAATGTGTGATTATTTGATTAAATGATTTCATGATAGCATGATAAATTGTTATATTTGATCATGCTGGTATGTGAAAATGTGCATAATATGAAATGCATATGTTATATATATACATAATATATGTATGCATGCATGTGTGTGTGCATGTGTGCATAAGTGTATATATATAGTGTGAATAAGAAAAAGGGCCTGTTAGCCGACTTCCCTG
>NW_020203159.1:4755-6381 GCF_001531365.2 Cynara cardunculus var. scolymus | reverse complement strand
TGAAACCTGTTTGATTCAGAGGTATGAGATTTGTATAAGTGAAAGCTTTGCTTGAAATATGGAAGAAGTCTGGTATTGAGTTCTTATTTGTTTATATATATATTTTTTTATATATATGAATAATTGTTTTCCATAAATGATTTTGGTGATTTTCACCATGCAATAACATAAATAGGGTATCTCACTAGACCTTTCGGTCTAACCCTCGTTTTGTGATTTTAACTATGTGTTGCAGGAGGTACGGACAGTAAGGGAAAGGGGAAAATTTAATATTTTCCCATATGCATTTCTGCTTGAAGATCTGTTTTGATGTACAGTTTTGATTGATCAGTACAAGAAATGTATTTTGAATTTTTGGACCTTGAATCTGGTCATGTTAGATTCATGTACTAAAGGACCTGAATGGAATGATATCGTGTATTTCTTTTGTATGAAATATGTGATACATGCAATATGTGGGTTGGGGTGTTACAGAAATGGTATCAGAGCCTGAGTTTAAGGAATTTAGGTATTCAACAGCATGATACCTAGACTTAAACTATTTTATTGCATGTTAAGGGTCCCGGATATAGTTAGCTCCATTGGAAATAAATATGATGAGTTGAAAGAACAGTGTGTAAGGTAAATTTTAATTACATCTGGCCAGTGTAATTATGAATGTACAGGTACACATCTGAACTTGAATACTTCATTATATTTGGGAATGTGAATACGTGATTATTAACACTGAACTTTGCAGATGTCTAGCCGAACTAGAAGATCTGAAAGAATGACTCGTCCAGAATTTGAGGAAAGGGAAGGATCACCCGTAAATCTATCGACTAGTACATCCGAAAATAGAGGTCGGGGAAGAGTAAGAGGACGAGGTAGAGGAAGAAGTCAGTCTCAAGAAAGGGGTTGGACTGGAACACATTCTGAACATGAAGAATCTCACTCTGGGAATGTTCAGGAAACGTCGGTACCACATCCTAAATATATATAACCAGGGATATGTTGGCAGAAGAAATGGGAAAGTTGCGGGAAACTCTGACATCCATTATGGGAATACCGGCTAGGGTAGAAACGGAAAGAGTGGAAGTTCATCCCTCAACTTCAGTCACCCACATCAAAGAAGGAGATATTAAGATGTTTTTGGCATGCAAACCACCAACCTTTTCTAGGGAGAGAGATCCAGTAAAAGCTATATGCTGGATTAAGGAGATGGAATCTGTGTTCAACACCATTCGGTGTCCGAAAACAGATAAAGTTCGATTTGCTGTTTCTGTATTAAAGTAAAATGCTTTATTTTGGTGGGAAGTTGAATCATCTACCAAAACAGATATTTTACAGACTCTGTCTTGGGTAGAATTCGTGGATAGATTCAAGAATCAATTTTGTCCTAAAACGGCAGTGAGACAAATGGAGGAAGATTTCTTGAAACTAGAGCAAGGAAATGGAATAGTTCGGGAGTATACCGAAAGATTTATTGAAGACTCTCGTTTTGCTGAACTGTTGGGTCATGGACCAACATCTTCCTAAATCGAAACGTGGCGCTGGCTGCTACGCTATAAGGGAAATAAAGTTGCGCCTTCACCAAGGCAATTGCTTTTGGCTTAGTGGTAAGCGCTTGATCCTAACAATTGGTAT
>NW_020203159.1:0-1320 GCF_001531365.2 Cynara cardunculus var. scolymus | reverse complement strand
GTTCAACCATTGGACCAATGGACAAGTTCAACCAGAGGATCAATGGACAAGTTCAAGGATGCGATAGAAAGAGCATCCTCATCGATCCTTTGGACAAGCAACACTTAGAAGATTTTCCAGCACTCCATCCAAGCATGCAATGAAGATTTGAAGATAAGGATGAAGTCATCATATCATGAATGACTGCTGGATATGACAAATCAACAGCTGCAATTCAAGTTTATCTTATTATTAATGTTTATCCATGAGAAAGATAAACCCTATCTATTAGCTAGATGATTTGCTAGAAAGTAGCATTAGATAGTTATCTTCTTAATAGTCGTTTAGTATAAATAGATGATTAGGTCTATTGTTAAAAATAAGGCTTTTACTCTTTGTTTTATGTTTATGAATCTATAACGTAAAACCTTTGAAGCTCAAAATTGTTCTTAAATTTTCTTATTTTATTCTTGAGACTTCATAATTTTCTTCATTAAATCACAATAATTTGGTTATTCATAACTAGATTATTAGTGTTATTGAGAGATCTGGGATCAACAATTGGTATCAGAGCCAATTGATTGATTATCCAATCAAAACGATCTTTTAAAATCTCTCAATATTTTAATCTTCTTTCTCATCAACAATTCTCTCTTCTTCTTCAAAATTTTCAATGGCCAACTAGAATTCCGCTTACAATGTTGGCTCCTTCACAAAGCCTCCAACTCTTCAACGAGAGGAATATCCTCAATGGAAGATCAAAATGGTAAATTTCCTGGAGGGAATGGATAGGAATCTCCTGCGATCTATACAGGAGGGTCCCTACATTCCTCAAACTCTAGTTTCAAGAGTTCCAGGAACAAATACCACAGCTGAAATTCCAGCATATTACATGCCTAAAGATGAAAGAAATTGGGACGAAGATGATAAAGAAAGAGTCGAAACTGACAGAAAGGCCAAAAGATTGATAATCATGGCCCCACCCAATGAAATCTTTCAATCTCTAGATACATGCTCCACTGCGAAAGAACTTTGGGACGAATTGGCAAGTCAACTGGAAGGAGGAGAAAAGACGAAGAAAAATCGTAGAGCACAATGTTTCAACAATTACACCAACTTCAAACACCTCCCGAAGAATCCATACAAAAGACTTATGATCACTTCAACACATTGATAAATCATTGTCGTAGAAACGATATCATCAGAACCAAAGAAGAAAACAACATTTTATTCCTGAAAAGTCTAGGCGATGAATGGACTCAGCTATCCATGTCTCTACAAGCAAGCCAAGACTTAGATGGCTGGTCTCTTCATGACGTGTATGGAACTCTTGCAACACAA
>NW_020203158.1:21873-23615 GCF_001531365.2 Cynara cardunculus var. scolymus | reverse complement strand
AGTTTGATATTGGTTTTGAAGTTAATATGATAAACTGTTTTTAACAGTTTTATGATGTTGTTATTTAGCAATCTGGTTTTGATAAATATGAAACAGGTTTGTGTTATTCAACAGCCTTGAGAAGTTGTTGTTTGAATCTATTGTTAGAACTGTTTTGGAGAGAATTAAACAGTATCCGGGTTTTTAAAACAGTTTGAAAGAGTTTACAGAAAAACAGGAGTTTTAAACTGTTTTGGGAGAACAGATTGTTCTTGAGAATAAAAGGTTTTGAGTATAAACCTATGTTGGAAGCATGATATTGGTTTGAGGATTATGAATAGGTTCACTCTGACATGTGACTGAGGTCTGTCTTTGGATGAACTACTTCATATTAATGAGCAGGAGGATATAAGGGTGGAACATCATGCAAAGGAGATTATCTGGAGGATATAAGGTGGGACATTCTCGGCATCGCCTAACTCTTACCATGATAACTATTAGAGTTACAACATATTGGAGTTCTCACTTCTTGGTGATTTGAGGATTTAGAKATGTTGTCTTTAGTAGAAATGATGGTAATGATGTGATGGTATTAGAGATAATATAATTTGTGACTGTTGATGCTTTGGGTAAAAGCATTGATTATGAGGAAACAGAGGAGCTCTTGTTATACCTTGCAAGGACCAGAGGGGCTCTGATTGACCCTCATAATGGAACCAGAGGATGCTGGTTATTTATGAAAAATCTTTTGTGAATTTATGAGTTTGGAAAATAAGCTTTATATCTTTGAGAAGCAAGCTTAGTACTTTAATTCATTGTTTTAAAATGGTATTTCAAAAGATTCTTATACTTAGTCTTTTTATGAAAAACAGACCAGAGAAGCTCTGGTTAGTACAACCAAAGGCTCTGGTCGAACATGAACTTTTTATAATCGTTTGTTTTATGAAAAAGGTTATCTTATTAATTGAGAGTTTATCTAAAGATCACTTATATGAGTGAAGTTTTGGTTAGTACAACCTGAGGCTCTGGTCATGAAGACGAGAAGCTCTGGAAGAGATACCAGAGGGGCTCTGGTCTTGTGTTGAAATACATTCTAAGTATGGTTTGAAACCAGAGGCTCTGGTCATGAAGACCAGAAACTCTGGAAGAGAGACCAGAGAGGCTCTGGTCTTAGTTCTTGAAAAGGTTTTGAAATATTTTCTAAGTCTGGTTGGTTCGACCAGAGACTCTTGTCGTAAAGACCAGAAGCTCTGGAAGAGAGACCAGAGGGGCTCTAGTCCTGAATGTTGAATTATATTCTAAGTCTGATTAGTGAAACCAGAGGCTTTGGTCGTGAAGACCAGAAGCTCTGGAAGAGTGACCAGAGGGGCTCTGGTCTTGGTTGTCGAAATATTTTTCTAAGTGTTGTTTGAAACCAGAGGCCCGATGGACCAAAGCAGTATGTTTTTAGTTTTGCTTCATATGTTGAATGATTTGAAATAAATGTTTTGGTGATCTTCACCCTGCATTACATTGAAGGGAACCTCACTAGACATTCATGTCTAACTCTCGTTTTCGTGTTTTCAAATTATGTGTGCAGGTAATGATTATAAGGGAAATGGTGTTATGTGAATTACTTCTATATATGTTTAATTGTTTTGGAAGCATAGATGCTAGGATGCAAGAGCATGTACTTTTGGAATTTTTGGGTTATGTATTTTATATTACAGACTCTTGTATCAAGGACCTATGTGGGGGAAAACATGTATTCTATATATGAAATA
>NW_020203158.1:11604-20128 GCF_001531365.2 Cynara cardunculus var. scolymus | reverse complement strand
ATACCACTTCCGGAGATTAAGTTGGATGACAAACTAAATTTTGTAGAAACTCCAGAAGCTATAACCGACCACAAAACCCCGTGTGTTGAGAAACAAGGAAATAAGTCTAGTAAGGGTGCAGTGGCGATTTCACAAAAGATCAGAAGCAACATGGGAATTAGAATCTGAAATGAAAGAAAAATATCCATGGTTATTTGAATGAATTCCGGGATGAAATTCTTTTAACGGGGAGAGAATGTTATAACCGGGTTTCACATAACCTGGGTTGAGGTAATTTATACATGCTTATTATGTGGATTACGTGAAATATGCATGTCTAAGTTGAAATACATGATATTGTGTATGCATGACATGCCATAAATGATGTATACATGTATGCATGTGGTGTGAAGCATACATGAGGTGGTGTTTATTGTGTTTAAATGATTCGGGTGGAATCATTATTTTATTATTGAAAAACTTATATCTTCATGGTTAAGAAATGAATATTATAATGCAAAATCCACCGCCCAATGTTATTTCTATTGGACAAAAGCTTTCACCGCCTTTGAAGTTTTATTATTAAAATCCTCCACCGCCTACGTGAGGATATTTAAAGAAGAGTTTGATAAGGTTATCCTAATCACTTTCACTCTCATAGAAAAGAACCTGTGTGTGAGTTAAGGTGTTCTTGAAGATTCTGTGTTAAGAATAAAGCTTTTGCTGTGTGGTTTTCATTAAGAAAGTTGTTTGATAAGGTGAGTTTTAAACTACCGTTGAGTATAAACTATGATTTTTAAACAAACTTTGATTATCAACTGTTGAGTTTGATATTGGTTTTGAAGTTAAGATGATAAATTGTTTTTAACAGTTTTATGATGTTGTTATTTTGGAATCTGGTTTTGATAAATAWGAAACAGATTTGTGTTCTTCAACAGCCTTGAGAAGTTGATGTTTGAATCTATTGTTGGAACTGTTTTGGAGAGAATTAAACAGTATCCGGGTTTTTAAAATAGTTTGAAAGAGTTTACAGAAAAACAAGAGTTTTAAACTATATTGGGAGAACAGATTTTTCTTGAGAATAAAAGGTTTTGAGTATAAACCTATGTCGGAACCATGATATTGGTTTGAGGATTATGAAGAGGTTCACTCTGACGTGTAAGGGTGGAACATCATGCAAAGGAGATTATCTGGAGGATATAAGGTGGGACGTTCTCGGCATCGCCTAACTCTTAAAATGATAACTATTAGAGTTACAACAGATTGGAGTTCTCACTTATTGGTGATTTGAGGATTTAGAGATGTTGTCTTTAGTAGAAATGATGGTAATGATGTGACTGTTGATGCTTTGGGTAAAAACATTAATTATGAGGAAACAGAGGAGCTCTGGTTATACCTTGCAAGGAGCAGAGGGGCTCTGATTGACCCTCATAATGGAACCAGAGGATGCTGGTTATTTATGAAAAATCTTTTATGAATTTATGAGTTTGGAAAATAAGCTTTATATCTTTGAGAAGAAAGCTTAGTACTTTAATTCATTGTTTTAAAATGGTATTTCAAAAGATTCTCTATACTTAGTCTTTTTATGAAAAACAGACCAGAGAAGCTCTGGTTGACTTACTCGTTGAACCAGAGGGGCTCTGGTTGGTCATGTCTTTTGAACCAGAAGCTYTGGTTAGTACAACCAGAGGCTCTGGTCGAACATGAACTTTTTATAATCGTTTGTTTTATGAAAAAGGCTATCTTATTGATTGAGAGTTTATCTAAAGGTCACTCATATGAGTGAAGTTTTGGTTAGTACAACCAGAGGCTCTGGTCATGAAGACCAGAAGCTCTGGAAGAGAGACCAGAAGGGCTCTGGTCTTGTGTTGAAATACATTCTAAGTATGGTTTGAAACAAGAGGCTCTGGTCATGAAGACCAGAAGCCCTGGAAGAGAGACCAGAGAGGCTCTGGTCTTAGGTCTTGAAAAGGTTTTGAAATATTTTCTAAGTCTGGTTGGTTCAACCGGAGGCTCTGGTCGTAAAGACCAGAAGCTCTGGAAGAGAGACCAGAAGGGCTCTGGTCCTGAATGTCGAATTATATTCTAAGTCCGGTTAGTGAAACCAGAGGCTCTGGTCGTGAAGACCAGAAGCTCTGGAAGAGTGACCAGAGGGGCTCTGGTCTTGGTTGTCGAAATATTTTTCTAAGTGTTGTTTGAAACCAGAGTCCCGATGGACCAAAGTAGTATGTTTTTAGTTTTGCTTCATATGTTGAATGATTTGAAATAAATGTTTTGGTGATCTTCACCCTGCATTACATAGAAGGGAACCTCACTAGACATTCATGTCTAACYCTCATTTTCGTGTTTTCAAATTATGTGTGCAGGTAATGATTATAAGGGAAAGGGTTTTATGTGAATTACTTCTATATATGCTTAGCTGTTTTGGAAGCATAGATGCTAGGATGCAAGAGCATGTACTTTTGGATTTTTTGGGTTGTGTATTTTATATTACAGACTCTTGTATCAAGGACCTATGTGGGGGAAAACATGTATTCTATATATGAAATATGTGTTATATGCAATGTGTGGATTTGGGGTGTTACATATAATCTTCAAGATGTGATCTTCAACAAATTTCTTCTAATAAAATCTCAAACATTCTTCTCCAAAATTGAACAACCTCTTTGCCGAGAAATCTTTATCAGAAAACTTTTGAAAAGATGATCTTTACATTAAAAAACTCTCGGACATTTTAGCGCATGAATAATCTTCAGTAATAATCTACAGTCACACTCCTTTTGATTCTTTTGCTGACATTGATGTTAATCTCCCTTGCTCTTTATATCACACTCCGCTTTTATTGTTCGGAATTGAACATTTCATTCATTATTACATACTCCCCCTTATGATGAAATGAGAATCATTACATCATATACAAGAATGAATGAAATTTTCCGCGAAATCCGTCAATTCATGAAATTGTAAGTAGATCTTTTCAAATCCACTTGTATAATCTTTTCAGATTAAGGGAATGGGAAGGTAACAACCAATTTCAACGTATGAATTTTTTTTAATCTTATAAAAAGATTGGCCTGTGAGTATAACAGATATACTCAGTATAACAGATATACTCAGTACAACAGATGTACTGTATATATGAGACTTCTTTAGGCTCATCTCCCCAAGTCTTCCATTCAATCATCGATATCTTATAAAAAGTATATCTATGAATGTTTYGGCAAAATAACATATAAAATGCAAAATCTGTGTAGTGTAGAAAGATAAAGCAACGTATGCTTCTGTTTAGGCTCAAAATGATAAACCGTGTGGACTACACAAATTTATCAGACTCAATTAGTGATCAAAAAGACTTGAGGGGGGACATATATCCTTCTGATTCAATACAACTTTCTCAAAATGAGAAACTGATAGATTGTGAGCTGCATGCCCCAAGTGTTATTGAAACACTTGTTTGTTAAGAGATAAATGAGTAGCTAGTGGGGTTGTGAGAAGAATTGGGTTGGGCTTTACCTTTTTCAATATTAGTCTCCAAAGAATCGAGAACTAATAGATTATATGGTATGCCCGGAATTTAAAAGTTTGGAACAGGATTCTTATGTTCATTTAATCCTGACACAACTCTCATCAATTCTTTTGTCTCACAACAACTACCCCTCTCATTTTTCATTTTAATCTCAGCACGCAAACCCATTTTGAGTTAAAGCTCACTCAGATATGGTTGTCCTCTTCGGTAGGTTTGTCGGTTCTGATATTCCATAGAGGTATTTCTGTTAAGCACTCAGTCCCTCCTAAATTTAGCATTATGCTCAGATGATCATAATGGTTGATCAACTATTATTTCTGTTAAGCACAATGATCAGATATAATTGATCAAGAAAAAATATATCGTTTAAGCATAAAAAAGCAAGGAGTGATGAACGAAATCATATTATTCTGAATATGAGATAAATGAATGAAAATCTGTAAGTACAAGTTTACAGATTCTGAATATTCAAAGAATTATAGAAATGTATACCAATCAAAGTAAAAAAAATTAGAAAACAAACTTTGAATACTAACGAGCGTATTATCACCGAAAATGATATTATTTACGAGACGTGATAATAACAATTTCAAGAATAGCTTAAACAGGTATTGGAATTATGTACAATGAGAAATTACGCAAGTAAAATCTCAGGAAATACTTGTTCATAAAATGTACTCGTTTTCCCAAAACTAATCATTTTCCAAAAATATTTATTAAAAACTTCTAGAGACTCCCCCTGGAAAGTTGATTTCAGTAATGTTTCAGTTTAGCTCAAAAGAATAAAAATGGACACATGTTTAGCACGGGTCCTAAACTGGGTGTTTAGAAACCACTCTCGGTAAAGCACGGGTTTTGAACTGTGTTGTTTAGAAGCCTTGTTTGGACAGTATATAACTCCCCCTGAATTAGTGCATCAATGATATGACATTCTCATTAGCGCGATAATGACGCACTTGCAAAATCAGATTTAATAGATTTTGGTGCCCAAATAAACCTGGGTCCTTTGTTAGTATCGGGTTGCGGGATATTATAACTGTCAAACCATCTATTTTTATTTGATATTTTTCTCACTTTTAACAGGATGATTATATACAAAATAAGATCCATACCAGTTATTGTAATCATACATGTTCTTATCTTTCCAATTTTTCTGAAATCTATTATCAGCAGTCCACCTATTGTACGTCTTCCTGTTCACAAAATCTGTTGTTTTGCATGTGGAGCACATGAATCCTCTCTTGCTAACATTAATTAGATCAAAAGTAGATCTCACAAAACAAGGAAGATGATTAGTAACAACAGGGGTACAGGATAAAACAGATTCAGTGTCCTTCTCGAAGGCAAATCCAAGGATGGCAATTTTCTTATTTCACAAAATGGGTCTTTTGGTAATCATTGATCTTTATGACCTATTTCCAGTATTCCCAAATATAAACCAAGTTTAAAATGTTTTACAGCTTGAATGATTTACAGGCTTATCTAAATAAAATGATTTATATGCTAAACCACGCTGTCTAGCATCATTGAGATTCCTCACCACATCAGCATATGTTGCAGCGTTTTTATCAATGGCTGGTGTGTGGAATCAACCAAATCAATCTGTGATGCAGTGCTTTCTACGGCCATTCACCACTCATCATCCTCATCCCACACTTGATCCTCCTTTCCAAGATCTAGCCTAATTGAAAGTCCCTTTCCAACAGTAAGATGAATCCAAAAATGGCCATATCCTTATCCAAAACCTCAATGCTTTCACAGGTCGTCAATCTTGACCATATCCTTTCTCTATCAATAGTCTACTGTAGCTGCTTCTGTACAAGACTCGCCCAATATAGGACCTCCTTGGTGCCTTGATCAACATACACTCCACGGTGCAAATCACCACAAGATCCAGAAAGATGACTAAACCAAAATCATGAAGATGAAACATAAAATAGTGAAGATCAAATCAGTGTGCGAAGAAGAAAAAATCATGCAATGAAAGCCAAAAACAAACACCACAATGATGTAGTCAGATGGTTTGTGCAATGTAAGCTACGAGTAACATAGTCACTTAAATCATCATTATTCTACATAACTCAAATCAACTTCTCTCAAGAACATTATCTACAGATCACCAGATTGATGTTAGAACTTCAAAACCATACTACCCTTATCACTTTTCAGAGATCACAAGCAATATAAACAATGTAAGCAAAACTCAGCTAAACCTGTGATTTAGAATAAATCCAAATCCGGTTGAGAAGCTGTCGATTTAGACTTTAGAAAAAACAACCAAGGTCTGTTGGCCGATATACATCAAATCCGCTCAAGACTATGGGTGATTTATCTCAAATCTGGACATAAGGGTATGCGATTTAGGTTGAACACGGTGAAGTATGATATTGATGAAACTCAGACAAGCTGTTCTGTGATTTAAGAGAAATCAGACCAGACGGAGCGATAATCAACTAAATCAGATAAGCCATTGTGCAATTTAGTTGAAATCAAAAGAACTATTAATCGATGAATGATTTACCTTGAACCCAACTTAAATCGGACAACTTAAATCGAAAACTAAAGCAAGCAATTTAGGTCAAATCCGATCAAGCTTTAAGCGATTTGGAAATCTAATGGTCGATTAAGAATATGGAATTGAGCAATTTAAGAGTCCGTTGAGCAAGATATTGTTGTTGTGTGTGATTTATACTTAAAGCAAGATGAAGATGAAATTCGAACAAGTCTAATCCGGATGAAGAATGGTGAGCAGATTAAGATGCGAGTTGAGCGATTTGATCTTAAATCAGGTGAAGCAACCAACGATTTACTTCTTAATCTAACAGGACAATGAACAATTTACCAAGAACTTAAGCGATTTAAGAGAAATCTAAGTGTTAATAGGGAGCGATTTTGACAATGAGCGATTTAAGAAACTAGATGGACTGCTTACCAAAACAGATGGGCTTGGGCTAAATGAGCTATTTAGCAACAAAAAAATCAAAACACAAACAAACAACAAAAGCTTAAAGAAAATGGATCAAAAACACTTAAATTAAAAAATTCAAGAACTCGAAAAATTTAAAAACACAAAAAAATTACTAAAACTTGAAAACAATGATCAAATCACCAAAGATTGTGAATAACAAAGATTCACAATTTAATCCCGTGTATTTTGATCACGGTTTTAACATTAAAAACACAAAAAAATTACTAAAACTTGAAAACAATGATCAAATCACCAAAGATTGTGAATAACAAAGATTCACAATTTAATCCCGTGTATTTTGATCACGGTTTTAACATTAAAAACACAAAAAAATTACTAAAACTTGAAAACAATGATCAAATCACCAAAGATTGTGAATAACAAAGATTCACAGTGTAATTCCGCAAATTTTGATCACAGTTTTAACACGAAAACACAAAAAAAATTTAAAAAATTGGATCAAATTTAAGAAGAAAAAAAAGAAGAACAAGATGAACACAAGAAGATTTCAGAAAAAAATTCGTCAAAAACTTGATTTCATGCATTATCTGCTCTAATACCAATTGTTGTTCCACTTTAATCAATCTTCAATCTTCTTGTACAATCCATGGCAGGATCTTGATATAACATTCAAGAACACAATGAGAGAGATGAGAGAAAAAGTCAATTCACAAATATTGGTCAAACTCTTAATACGTATCTAAGATTTTACAATAAGCTTCCCCCAAAATTACAAGGAACTAATCCACTATATAGGGTCAAAGATTGAACCCTCAAAGTCAAAGTCAAACTATCTAGAAAAGTCAAACACGATGACTTTTACAATTATAGACAATTTCAATCTTTCAAGTCGAATACAATTTACACTGATTTTCAGTCCTAACATAATGGTAATGATGTTGAGGATAATAATGATGATGATGATCAAAATTTGGATGGGGAAGAACTATTAAATCTACAAGATATCCCAGCAATGGAATTTGATTTCATCGAAGAAATTCCAGATTTTGATTTCGATGGTGAAATTGATAAGATGTTGGATGCAATAAGGATGGATGAGGGAGATCAAGTTATAAATTTTGAGAGTATGAGTGATATGGAAGGTGAAAAAGATGGGGAGTGTGAGACAGGAACAGTAAAAGAAATAATAGTTCCTACCCAAACCCATAGGAGAAGTCGGGTTCCTACATCTACCGTTGACATTCATCCGTTGAATGTTAGCATTGAAGAAGACGTAGCCTACCTAGCTATGCAAATGCACACCTCTCCCAGCCACTCTAACACCTCCCAATAGGTGTTAGTTCAGATACTCACAGGATTTAGATCATAATCTATTTGTTCCTCACTCGGAAGAAAAATATGTTGAAACAACTAGACTCCAGGCCCAGTCTATGACTTATATTGTGTGCACATCGAGTCTAGAGTCGATATACTTTATAGCTACACAGGAGTCCGGAGTATCTGTTACACCATCCGATGTTCTTAGTGAACTAGCCGAAACGACCAGAGTAGAGTCATCTGACTTTTTACGAGGACATGTCGGAGTCCTACCAGTGGTAACACCTTTCCAACACTGGACGTAGGCACAACAGTTGTTGGTCCCGTAAGGGTCTATAAGAAGAGAAATAGTTTGTAGAAGGGGGGATGAATACAAACATAATATTTTCAAATTTAAAATATATATTGATAAAGAAGATCAATACATATTTTACAAGATTGTTTGCAGAAAGATAAAGTAATAAAAACCTATCTAAACAATCTTTGGTTACACACAAAGGTTTAGCAATTACAAGAAAAGAAGTTGCTAAAAGAAAGATCATTTACTTAAGCTAGAAAATGCTTGAAGTAAGAACTAAGTTAGATAGAGAGATACGCTCTCCCTGCATGGAGAAGAAACACTTCTATTTATACCCAGTGTATTAAATGTACATTTAATACAATATGGTAGGTTTAGAGTGCGTGTCAAGCCTTAAGAGGAAGGCTTGTCCTTTGTTACAGTGAATAGTACAGAAGCACTATTCATGAGCAGACATCCTTACCTAAAGTTGGTG
>NW_020203158.1:10195-11419 GCF_001531365.2 Cynara cardunculus var. scolymus | reverse complement strand
AACAACAATCGTGCTAAGCAAGCTTCCTTTGATCGCTGAATGCTGGAATGACCTGAAGGTCTCATCATCATTCACTGAAGCTTGAGCATCCTTCACACATATGTAGACAGGTTTGTAATCACTGAATATCGCTTCAGATCACGTACTCGCCGGTCTCTAATCTTCAGTTTCAGTCTTCGATGTTTGCTGAAGGTTCTTTGGTGTGAGTGTTGTCTTCTTGAAGTATTGTTGTCTCTGATAGATTTACAATGCAAGTTTTTCTGCGATCACTGAATAGACTCAGTGAAGATTGCTGGAACTGAAAATACATAAACATAAATACAACGTATAAGTGAAAAGGGATTATCATCAAATCACTGAGAGAGAGGATCAACAATCTCCCCCTATTTGATGATAACAAGATAACATAAAGAAGGTTATCTTATCAAATAATAGTAGGGAAAACGTTACATATAAAATACATGTCCCTTTTTACTATTTCGGGATCTTTTTCAGTTTGGTCAGTCTCAGCTTGATAATTTTTCTTAAGTTATATCTAAGAAAATTATAAGTACGGAAACTAAAACTGAAAGCTTATTCACTGACTTATAGATTGTAAGTGAATGCGAAAAGTAACACTTGAACTCATAGACTTGTGTCCCTATTACTTTTTTCAAGGATATTTTTCAGTGAAGTACATGGAATACTCATTTTATTAATCATAGGAAATATTACAAGTATTACAGTACATATTCAGAACTTACAGAATATAAGTACAATCACTGAAAGAAGACATACTACATGAGGTTACAAGAAAAAGTGGATTGTTGTTACAAAGAGAAACTAATCTAGAGATCTTAGATCTATGTACCCAGGTACACTTTCACCAAGTTTTCTTCGACGTAGGAATTCCCTTCGTATCTTTAGATCTACGACTTTTTCAGGCATGCTATCATCTATCCAAAGCAAAAGATAAACCAAATGATCCATTGGACAGAGATGCAGCTCTGACATTCTCTGAAATTTGACTTCACCTTCATAGTCAAGGAATATAACTCCTAACTCAAGTTAAAAATGCACAGAGTTGGGTGTATAGGGACCCTTATCAGGAAAGTAAAGATTCAGCATAGAAATGTCTGTACTCTTATGAGCCTTAAGGACTTCATCTAAGGAGAACCTTGTTTCATGTTCGTTCCTTAGGAATGGTCCTTCATTAGGATCATAGAGTTTTTGTTTCTTCTTCCC
>NW_020203158.1:4978-9945 GCF_001531365.2 Cynara cardunculus var. scolymus | reverse complement strand
GTTGATGGTGTCCTCAATAAGTGTCTTGTGTCTCGACTTGGATTGCTGAATGGCTTGTCTAATCTCCATCCATTCGCTGTATCCATAGCGGCCAAGGKAGGAAGGGTACTCGGTAACGGCATCAAGATTGTCCCTGGTGATGAGCATTGAGACCTGCGTTCCACCTTCTTTAGAACGTCCGCTGATGCTGATGCTGATAATTAGGCGGGGACTGAGTCTCTTTTTCAGTTTTGCTTCACTTCATTGCTTGTTCTTATCCAATAGCTTCAGCTTCTTCTTGCGTTCAACTTCTGCAATCCAAAGAAGTTTAGCCTGGGTTTGGACATCATTCACCATTTTCTTGGACCTTTTCTTGGGAAGGACTGTTTCAGCTAGTGACTTAGCCAGCTTCAATTTGTCTTTAGTTTGTTTTCTTTGAAGTTCTAGCTCTTCTTCAACCCGTAATGCCTCGAGTCTTTCAGCTTCAGATAAGAAATCAAACTCACCACCACTAGAGGTACGAAGAGGAAATTTTACTCTAATCTGGTCGAGTGACTCCTTCAGCTCAGTCATCTGCAGGTCGGTAGGAGCATCCGAAGTGGG
The DNA here is from genome assembly GCF_001531365.2 of Cynara cardunculus var. scolymus. Lineage (NCBI taxonomy): Eukaryota > Viridiplantae > Streptophyta > Magnoliopsida > Asterales > Asteraceae > Cynara > Cynara cardunculus. Next base: position 9,363 of record NW_020203158.1, on the reverse strand, counting down.
TTGATCAGGTACCCGCTCCAGTCGACCACAGGTTGTTGATGGAATATGAAGCTGATATTCTGAAGTAATCACTACCTGAGAGGTAGAGTCTTCAAACAAAGGTTTTTGAGGGATTTTGAATAATATCATCAAGTTACCTTCTTCAGCGACCGCCTTGCCTTTCGACTTGGGGTCCTGGTTCCCTGATGGAGAAGATTCACCTTGCCTTTGCTCCCCGTGGGATGCAGAATCCCCGAGAGTAACACCTTTGGTGACTGTTGATGGTTTCTGGAACTTGATGGTAAAGTCATCTTCATCATCGTCGTCGTCGTCACCATCTAGATCATATCTGGTGTCTGGAATGACAAGTTCATCATCGTCTTCATCATCATCATCATCTTCATCATCATCATCATCACCACCAGCAGCAGCTATGGTATGGGCATCATCCCTAGGGATGGCATCTACATCCTCAGCTAGAGCAGCTTCGGTGGTAGGGATTACAGGAGCAACGACTGCTTCATCTCTACGAGCCTCAGCCTCAACTGCAGCTATAGCTGAAACTTGACCAACGGCCTAAGAAGTCATAGGAGCAACATCGGATGATTCACCAGCATTGGACCTCATCTCCCCCTCTCTGGCTAAGACTTGGGAGACTTTGCGAGAGAGTTCGTCCAAGCGCTGATGCTGGAGAACAATTGAATCCTCCAACCTTTGCAAAGCATTGGCTAGAGTTGTCGTTGCCTCACGCGTCTCATGGAGCTGAGCGCGATCATTGGCAGAGAAAGAGGGTGTAATCACTGGAGCTGGTTGACGGATAGCATCCATGATTTGTTGAAGAAGATCAGTATAGCCTGAGCATCGTCAGCCCTGCTTTGAAGAACAGCAATGGCGTCGTTGTTGGCTTGAATAGCTTYTTGGAGAATCAGGAGATGACTCTGAACTTCTTTAACATCCGCCTGGAGGGCAAGGAAATTCGCATCAAAATCGCCTTGACGGGGCATCTCTCGGTGAACTTCGTTGATCCTACAGAGAACGGTATCAACGGCAGGAAGGAGAAGCTTGATATCAGATGACATATCATAATCATCATCAATTTCTTCATCTCCTCCATCATCTTTCTCTCTTTCTTCTTCTTCCACTTCCTGAGCATCAGGCTGATGCATCAAATAAGGACCTGCAAAAGAAGAAGTGTGAGCTGAAGGCTCAAGGTTAGAAGAAAGGAATGGGTAGGAAGATGGAATACCTGAGGGGCCTTCAGTGACATCTAAAGGATTGTCACTGGCATGAGCAAAGATGTCATCGAGAGGATGGACATCCGTATGCTGAGGAGCATCGAGAGGAGCAGCCTTAGGTCCAGTGGTGCACGTCTCAATATCAGGAAGGACAGTCGCTGATACATCATCGACATGTGTAAATACCAAGGAGGGAGGAGAAGAGAAAATGGTTGAAAAGAGACGTGGGTGTTCAGCGGTAGCGGCGCTAATATTTACACTTTCAGTGATTTGTGTCACTAAACTGATTGGTAAAGGTACCACTGATACGACAGTGATGGAAGAAATCACTGAAGAGCTGGGGGGTTGAGCAGAAGGTGCCTCGAGGGTAAGGCGAGTTTCAATAACTGAAGCCTTTTGAGAGGCCCCARCTAGAGACGTGGTTGTCMCCTTTTTGGCTTTCTTGGCTCTCTGAGGAGAACCAAGAGTTGGTTGAGAGGGTCGTTTAGAAGGGGTTTTGGTGGCTTGGCTAGACGGGGGGGGGGGGTTGCCCTTGTCATGGCCACCTGAGGAGAAGAGGTAGCGATGGACACAATGGAAGAAAGTGCCACATCACTGTCCCTTAGCTTATGATCTAGAATCGTGGATCCAAGCCTGAAAGCTGGAAGGTTTCCTTCTTTGGGGTAAAGACTCTTGAAGATCTTTGTCATTACCATCGAAAGAAACCTGGTGTAAGGCACCACCTTTTCTCGTTGGTGCTTGTTCAACTTAAGCACCATGTCATCGAAAATGACCGCAGCATAATTTATATTACAAAGTTGAATCGCAGATACGCCTATGATCAAGGCGATCCTAGAGGCCTGGTCCTGACCTCCAGTTTTTCCACCCATGCACTGAATGAAACGAGAAAACATGTATTTCCAGACAGCTGACATTCGGTTCTTCTCAATCTTCGTCAAGGACTTGAGAGGGGCGTTGGAGTCCTTCTTCATTGGCCATTGGTAGCCAATGCCGTCGAGAAAGTTGTTGATTTTGGTGGTGGAGGGTTCATTGTTGAAGGGACCCTTGGGAAGACGGAGAGCTGAGCGGAGTGTAGAAACTCCAAAGTTCACGTCCATGCGGTTGAAAGTGATATGGATTTGCTCCATTGTAAGTCCAGCATCGTCTTGGACTTCGACAACCTTAGCAGTGTACCAGAACTGCTGAAGGAGTTCCTTGACCATGAGGGGCTAATGGTTGAGAGCATAGACTAAGGACGACTGTTTGAGTAAGTCAGCTGCCTCTTGGTAATGTGCTCTGGTGGAGGGTATCTCTAAMAAGGCAATGTGGTTGTTGGCCTTGATAGAGATCTCGTCAATGGAGAAGTTGACGTTCTTGGCAGCCATCTGTTTATTATTAAAGAAGTAAAATAAACAAGAAGAAACAGATTTGTTATAAATAATCCAAGAGTTTATGGTTAAAGAGTATAGAAAAAGTTTTTAAACAAGGAAAAACTTCGTTTGAAAAATCCTTAAAAGATTAGGGTTTTTGAAGTAAAATGTGTATAAAGAAATAAGATTAATAATCAAGAAGGAGATGATTAAAAACCATTACAGTTTAATGCATTAAGAGAACAAAGTTCTTAATCATATTAAACACATTTCTTATAACGGTAAGAAGAAAAGAAGATTATGACCTTTAAAGTTTAAGAAGAAAGGTCGGAAAGAGATTTGAAGATGAGAGAGTTCTTGCTTTGGAGAAATCTTAGCAGAAGTTCGTCTAAGAATTTTGAAAGCGTAAAGAGAAAAGTGAATAAGAAATCTCATATTTTTAGGTAGGAAGAGAGAGAAGTAATATGAGAGAGAAAAAACACGACGGTTCGGGAAAGTGGTCATGATGAAAAATATGCCACATTGTCATCCACGATTGGATGGCATTTAATGAGGTAGCATAATGACAGATCATTTTGTGCGTCTCAAAGTGTCGCTCATAGGAAACAGAGAATGTCGTCATAAAGACGATTCATTAACTATTTTCTTTTAAAAACAAAAAAGTTTTTTAGAATATGAAGAGTCATTCAGTTAAAAGGGTACTGAAAACTCTATTTAAAACATTTTATCACTGAAAAAGAGAAAGTATTCAGTGATGGTTGTAAGACATCAGGTTTTAGTTAAGAGAGTCACTGAAACTGGCTTTTAAAAAAACTTTTTGGTCACTGAAGAAGAAAAGTTTCAGTGATCTTTTAGATTTCTAAGATAAGTATAAAGATATACTTGAAGATGTGGTGAGTGTTGAGAATCACTGAAACCACCTTTTAAAACATTTTATCACTGAAAAAGAGAAAGCTTCAGTGAAAGTTTTAAGTTGTGAAAAGAGAAGAGTAATCGTACCTTAGAGATAATAGATATATTTACTAAAGAGTTTAGTGTTAGAGATAGAGCACTGAATTATTTCACTTACTGAGTGATGTTTAATGACTGAAGGTTAGTATTCAGTGTTCAACATACCTAATTCGCTGATCAAGATATTAAATATTGTCTCATCAAGAGGCTTGGTGAAAGAGTCAGCAAGTTGATACTCAGTTGGAATGAAGTTAAGTTCAATATCACCATTCATAACATGATCTCTGATAAAATGATATCGGATGTCAATATGTTTGGTCTTGGAGTGAAGAACAGGGTTGTTTGCAATTGCAATGGCACTAGTGCTATCACAATTAATAGGAATCCTTGAAAACTGAAGATCGTAGTCCAGTAGCTGATTCTTCATCCAAAGAATTTGGGCACAACAGCTACCAACGGCTACATATTCAGCTTCAGCTATTGATGTGGATACTGAATTTTGCTTTTTCCTCGTCCAGCTCACCAACTTTCCACCTAGAAGCTGACAGCCTCCAATGGTGCTTTTCCTATCAATTTTGCAACYTGCAAAATCACTATCCGATTAACCAATAAGGTCAAAACCTAAACCTTTAGGATACCAAAGACCCATATTAGAAGTTCCCTTAAGATATCTGAATATGCGTTTGACAGTGATCAGATGGGATTCCTTAGGTTTAGCTTGATATCTTGCACATAAGCAAGTGGAGTACATGATATCGAGCCGGCTAGCTGTGAGATAGAGCAAAGAACCGAACATTCCTCTGTAAATAGTCATATTTATAGGCTTTCCATTTGGATCCTTGTGAAGAGTGAGGGGAGGAGCAATAGGAGT
>NW_020203158.1:3425-4630 GCF_001531365.2 Cynara cardunculus var. scolymus | reverse complement strand
TCAAGAAACCCTGGAGGTTGTTCAACATAAACTTCCTCTTGAAGTTTTCCATTAAGGAAAGCGCTCTTTRHATYYATYTDAAAGACCTTGAAGTCTCTATGGGCAGCAAAGGCTAGAAAGAGTCGAATTGCTTCGAGTCTAGCCACTGGTGCGAAGGTTTCATCATAGTTGATTCCTTCATCTTGTCTATAACCCTGGGCAACAAGCCGAGCCATGTTGCGGGTTACCACACCATCTTCATCCAACTTGTTGCGATAGACCCATTTGGTGCCTATCACTGATTTGTCTGATGGACGTGGGACAAGGTACCAGACTTTGTTCCTATTAAACTAGGGTCAGAGATAGCATCATTTATTTTCCTGGGTTCAACTAAAGAAAGAAAGTTGACAAAGAGACAAATATTACCAAGAATTTGATGAATTGGATGGCTTTTAGTCCATCGCTGAGCCGGTAGAGGAGCTTCATCTGAATAGGAGAGTTCAGGTATGGAAGATGAGGCTTCAGTAGCAGTTTCTTCAGCAATAGGGACTATTGTTAAAGGAGCCTCAGATTCAGCAACTGAAAGAGGTTCAGAAACTGAAGGCATTTCATTTACTGATGGATCAGTGTTTGAAGTAGAAGGAGGTACACAGCAAATGGGCACTGCAGCGATCTCTGAAGAAGATACATTGGAATGACTAGCTGCAACTGGAATGATGAGTGGATCATCTTCAGCTTCTGGAGATTCAATGTTTAGAGGAGCACTGTAGGAAGCTTCAGGCTGTCCGTAGTGAGATATCGTCCAGTTCTCTAATTCATCCTGTTGGGTTAAAGTAAGTGCTTAATGTTGTATTCAAGTTTCTCCTTAGTATAGTTTCCTTGTAATAGCTTAGTCTTTATATTTCCTAGTATAAATAGGATTTACCTTGTAATTGTAATTAAGCTTTTGGTCATTAATCAGAAATCAAGATTTGCTGATGTAATTTTCTCTCTCTCTCCAATCTTGATATTATTCTTTCTACTTTGATGTTCATCACAATCTATGAAGATCATACCATTTTTATATGAAATTTGGACTCTGTTATAACCCAGATCTGACAGTAGAACGATTTACACTAGAAGATTGAAAGAGTTAGTAAACAAGAAGATTAAACAGAGAAATAGCGGCTGCTTTTCTATTATTGAAAATAAAGATTACAAACTCTCAAGAAACCCTAATCGACTCT
>NW_020203158.1:0-1360 GCF_001531365.2 Cynara cardunculus var. scolymus | reverse complement strand
TCTGGTTACCACAGAAGCTCTGTAGTCTTTGAAAGCGGCTCTGGTCTCCGTGACTCTTTAGCACAGAGGCTGGTCTTCTAGACTTAGACGTTTTGGCGCAAATACATTTTTCAATTCGTCTTCTAGCTCTGGATTGTTTCATGAAACTTTTTCAAGTTAATTATTAGCTTCAAAATAAAGCTAACAGACTCATCAATTGCTATCAGAGCAAGCTGCAGCAGTTTGGATTTGAAGATATCCATTTTACACATTTTTGCACCATTTTTTTAATATTTTCGATCTGATTCTTCATTGTTGTTGATATTTTTTTTGACCGGATTGGTTTTTGTGCCAAAAATGTTCAATTTTTGAGTGTTATTGATAAAGATTTGTATCGCTAGTTTCGGTTTTGTATTTCAAACAATTTTGATTCACACCATTTTGCAATTTACACAAGTTTTAAGGCAAAAAAATGTCGAAATTTGATTTTTAGCTTTCTGAAAAAAGTTCGTAAAAACTCATATTTTTCATGTTTTGATCCATTTTTTTGGTAAAAAGTATGAAATTTTATGTTTTTGCTTGAATCTCTATCTGGTTAAAGCTTGTGCGGTTTAATCTCCGTGTGTTTTGAGTTGTTTTGTTATAGGTAATACCGGACATCTCTTGGAAGGACTTCGTGTGCGGTTTAGCTAATCCAGCTAGTAAACCGGTGATAACTTGTGCGGATTAGTTGATAAACCTTGTAACACTTGAAAGGTTTAGTAAGCGGTTTAAAAGTATCCGGCTGGTAAGGACTTAGTAACTTGAACAGATATTGACCGGTTTAACCAAATCCGTGTGGTAATTGTGCGATTTAGAATCCGCTTGGTAAGTCTTGGATTTGTGAGCGGTTTATTTCTACAATCGTATTACATCTTGGACGGTATACTTTTGAACGGTGTTTGAATTTGATCGGTTTATGTTTGAATTCTTTTGATCGGTTTAATAAGTTTGACTTTGATCGATTTAAGTGTTTGATTCTTTGAATGGAGTTTGACTTCTTGATCGGATTATTAAGAGTTTGACTTTTAATCGGTTTAAATCTTAAACTTTGTGCGATTTAGACTTTGTGTGGTTTATGTTCATGTGTTGCCCGGATTATTAATCCGGATAACTAGTTAAATTTGTCTATCTTTTTGACCGGGCTTGTAAACCGGACAACTTGTGCGGATTGCTAATCCGGACAAGTGTTTCTGTGCTTAATTGTCTAAGTGTTGAATGTGTGCTTATTCTAGTTTACATTTTATCAGATATATTTTTGTAAACTGGTCTTTTAAATTCAAACTTTGAACTGCAGTCGATCCTATTTTTCATACAAACTGCAAAGATAAGCTCAAAAGAA
>NW_020203157.1:12171-23145 GCF_001531365.2 Cynara cardunculus var. scolymus | reverse complement strand
TCCCTCCCCGTCCACTTGGACTAACACGATTATCCATTTGCCCACGATCTGTTGGTACATACCCCGATCCTCGACCCCCAGAATATCCAGATCCCTGACCTCCAGCAAAACCCTCGACTCTTTATTTGCGAACAATCAGCATTTACATGTTGAGATGAATTACAAGTAAAACACCTCCGTGTCATCCGACAGTCTCGGGCTATATGTCTGGTTTCTTGACATTTAAAGCATACTCGAGATTCTGTATTGCAATTTCACTGATGTATCTTATGACATCGGGTACACGCCCTATCAGCAAACCTTGAGACTGGTCAATTCAAATTTTCCATAAACCTCGGTCTACGGAAATCAGTTACTAAAACTTCCTCCTTTCGTTTTTCCCCAACCTTTTCTTGTGGTTGTTGATTAATGTCTTCTTCTAGAATTTCAGCTGCATCAACTGCTGCTTGAAATGTTGTCGGATTCCTTGATATTACATATTTTCAAAGATTCGACTCCAATCCCCAGATATACTTTCTCACCCTGCTGTTTTCAGATATTATATAGGCTTCAGGAAACCTAGATTGTTCCATGAAAACTTCTGTATACTGGCGTACTAACATGTTTCCTTGCTCAAGACCAAGGAAATCATCTTCCAATTTTCTTACTGCAGCTTCAGGACAATACTGCATTTTAAACATAACCCCAAATTCTTCCCAAATCATGGTTTTCAAAATGTTCGGATCCGAACTAGACAGGGCTTCCAACCAGTATAAAGCACTTGATCTCAGATGTGACACAGCAAACATAACTTTATCCTCTTTTGCACTTTTACTGATTTGTAAACTCAGCTCTATATTCTTAAGTCAACACATAGCTTTAACAGGATCACGCTCACTAGAAAACTTGGGAGGTTTACAAGCAAGAAACATTTTGATATCTCCTCCCTTTTGTACTGAGGATGAAGTAAGGGTACAGATGTACCAGTCACCGGTGTACTAGCTCCGACTTCCTCCTGATAATCGGAATTTCTTACCACTTCTGGATTATTTTGGGTTGTACATCCCAACAAATTTACCAGACTTTCTTGGAACTTTCCCAACTCTGCTGCCAATATTTCTTTGGTAATAAATCCAGAATCAGGAACATTGTGTCCACCCCTTATTCTTCCTCTTCCATGACCAAACATTGAACTTTCTTGAGCCGACAGTTCATGTTCTTGTCTAATACCTCTACCTCTTCCTCGACCCCTACTACGACTTCGTGTTTCTATCATCATCACATTTTCCGGTTCCTCTCCCTGTATTATACTTCTTCTTCCCCGACCTCTTCCATAACCAGTAGAGGCTCTTTCCGATTGATTGGGATTATCTGCCATTTCTCAGTATATGACTTTTTTTGTCACATTTAAACACACATGATTATTCTCATAATCACAATATATTAACACATTTATCCTCATGTGTATTCATAATTTAGATTATATCAATCATATATAATCTATCTTTCTCATAATAGGTTCAGCTATAACATATTCCCATGTTCATAGACCTAGTGAAACCTATTATCATAACCTTCCACACCTCTAGTTTAAGTCTAAGAATCTCGCAAATACCCAGATCCCTTAAACTAAGGCTCTGATACCAACTACAACAACCCACATATTCTATGTAAAGATAATCCACATCATCATACTCATAACACAAAATATAACATCATTTACAAAATACAGATTAACAAAATACTTTCGTATAATACATTTATCATAACTAAATGTCATTCATTCTAAACTTTTCCCTTGCCTTTATCTTGCGAGGTATAATGACCTGCAAAACAGGTTAGTCCAACAACTGAGTGTTAGACCAAAAAGGTCTAGTGAGTGTATAATTCTCAAACGAACAATATACTTTCCAAACAATCAGTTCAGAATCAAACCTGTTCTGACACATAAATTTATTTATGTCTCTCGCGGTTACACCACCATTACATATCTCTCTCTCTCGCGGTTACACTGCCATTACATCTCCCTCTCGTGGTTACACCGCCATTTCATCTCTCTCGCGGTTACACCGCCATTTCATCTCTCTCGCGGTTACACCGCCATTACATCATTCTCTCGCGGTTACACCGCCATTACATCTTTCTCGCAGTTACACCACCATTTCATCTCTCACGCGGTTACACTGCCATTTCATCTCTCTCGCGGTTACACCGCCATTTCATCTCAAAAACACTATAAAAATATTTCAACACATTAACCAGATTTGAAGTCCGGTCAACCTTGTCTTGTTAACACTTAAAATTATTTCTAACATATTTGTCCGGATAACAAATCCGGACGATACACCGTCCAAAGCTTAACCGATTTAACACTTAGAAATATTTCAATTTCTATCCGGATAAGAGTCCGGACAATACATTGCCCAACCTTTGACCGGTTTAAAACAATCTGGTCAATACACCATCCAACTCTTGACCGGTTTAGACAAGATACAGTCATCTCTTGACCGGTTTAGGGAAGACTCCGGACAACACTTGAGCGGTTTAAAATAAACCGGTCACCTCTTGAGCAGTTTAAAATAAACCGGTCACCTCTTGAGCGGTTTACTATCCGGATGAGATTGTCCTGACATTGATCCAGACACCACTTGAAACGGTTTAAATAAGAATCCACACATAAAATGAAACAGAATTCATAATAACCAGTTCCAAATACTACTAAATTGTATGTAAACAATTAATATCCAAAGCTTTAATACACACACCTTTAAAAATCGAGTATCAAAGCTTTTGAATCCTCTTCTTTTGCAATCCGTATGACTCTTCAAAGAAAACTTTCTAAAAATACAGAGGGTGTAAATCCTTTCATCTACTCAACTTTCCATATATATATATATATATATTGAGGAAAGGCGGTGGGCGGCACAACCAGCCGACCTCCCCTCCCTTTTCTTTTCTTTATTGTTTTTTTTAAATAAAAAAATTACAATCTCAAAATATATATAAACATAACACACACACATACCCATACACACACACATATATATATATATATATATATATATATATCCTTGAAACCCGAATATTACAACATTCCCTCCTTAAAAAAATTCTGTCCCGGAATTCCATTAAGTAAACAGATAAGGATATTTCATCCGCATTTCYGATTCTRATTCCCAGGTAGCATCTGGTCCCTTATGATAACGCCACTGAACCTTTACTAACCCAATCTCTTTGTTTCGTAGTTTCTTCACCTTGTAGTCAGTAATCTGTTCAAGGGTTTCTTCAAAACATAATCTTTCATCTACTTTAATCTCAGGTAATGGTACTGCCACAACAGGACTTATTAGATACTTCCTTAAATTTGACACATGAAACGTGCCATGAATTCCACTTAATTCCAAAGGAAGTTCTAATTTGTAGGCCACTTCCCCAACTCTTCCAGTGATAAGGAATGGTCCAACATATCTTGGACTTAATTTCCCTCTTTTTCCAAAACGTACCATTCCTTTCCAAGGTGATACTTTTAACATCACTCTATCACCTACTTGAAACTCAATCGACTTCCGAYGTTTATCTRCATAACTTCTTTGTCTATCYTGTGCCGCTTTTATTCGTTCTCGTACTACTCCAATTTTATCAGCAGTTTGCTGAACTAACTCAAGCCCAGCTAACTGTTTTTCACCTATTTCATTCCAGCACACAAAGGAGTTCGACATTTTCGTCCGTACAGTACCTCGAAAGGTGCTGCTCGAATACTTGAATGGTAGCTATTGTTGTATGTAAATTCCACCAAAGCCAAATGACTATCCCATGATCCTCCAAAATCAATGACACATGCTCTCAACATATCTTCTAAAGTTTGAATAGTTCGTTCACTTTGTCCATCAGTCTGAGGGTGATAAGCTATACTTAGCTTAATTTACGAATCCATTTCTCTTTGGAAACTCTTCCAAAACATGGATGTGAACCGACTATCCCTATCAGAAATAATTGACAGAGGAACACCATGACGTGTCACTACCTCATCAATGTATAGTTTTGCCAATCTTTCCATTGGATAAGATTCTTTTATAGGTAAGAAATGTGCAGATTTAGATAACCGATCTACTATCACCCATATAGCATCATAGCCTTTCGATGTTCTCGGCAATTTGGTTATGAAATCCATAGTGATATGATCCCACTTCCAAACTGGAATTTCTAAAGATTGCAACCTACCATAAGGGCGCTGGTGTTCAATCTTTACTTGGAGACATGTCAGGCATTGCTCAACATGTTTAGCAATATCTTTCTTCATACCTGGCCACCAATAATGTTGCTTCAAATCCCGATATATTTTATTTGTACCTGGTTGAATCGCAAATCGTGACTTATGAGCCTCATCCAAAATATGTTTTCTGAGATCACCATAGCATGGTACCCAAATTCTGTTTTGAAACTTCCAAAATTCTCTGTCATCTTTCACTAAATCAGATATTAATCCACCCAATCTTTCCTGTTTGATCTTATCCWCCTTCATTGCCTCATGTTGAAATTCTCGTAACTCTTCTTGAATACTGGGTAATAACTCAACTCGTAATGTTATAGCTTTGATGGTTCCATTTTTCTCTTGTCGACTTAATGCATCGGCTACTACGTTTGCTTTTCCTGGATGATATAAAATTTTACATTCGTAATCACTTACCAATTCCAACCATCTTCTCTGACGCATATTCAGATCCTTCTGATGGAACAGATGTTGCAAGCTCTTATGATCTGTATGACTCTTCAATGAAAACTTTCTAAAAATACAGAAGGTGTAAATCCTTTCATCTACTCAACTTTCCATATATATATATATATATATATATATATATATATACTGAGGAAAGGCGATGGGCGGCACAACCAGCCGACCTCCCCTTTTCTTTTCTTTATTATTTTAAAAAAAAAATTAAAATCTCAAAATATATATATAAACATAACACACACACATACCCATACACATACACATATATATATATATATATATATAAATATATATACTTGAAACTCGAATATTACAAAGGAGAACTGCAAAAAGCTTTCCAACTATTAAACGATCATCTTTGTAGTGCATCGGTATTGACCCTACCTGATGGATTCGAATATTTTGTAGTATAGAGTGATGCTTCAAAGTTAGGGATGGGATGTGTTTTGATGCAGAAAGGAAAAGTAATTTCTTATGCGTCAAGACAATTGAAAGATCATGAAAAGCAGGTTCCAACCCATGATATGGAATTAGTTGCAGTGGTGTTTGCTCTGAAAATCTGAAGACATTATCTTTTGGGGACAAAGTGTCAGATTTATACTGATCACAAAAGTTTGCAACATTTGTTCAGCCGGAAAGAATTAAATATGCGACAGCATCGGTGGATTGAACTTGTAAATGATTATGATTGTGAAATCCTCTACCATCCGGGAAAAGCCAATGTGGTAGCTGACGCTTTGAGAAGGAAAGAAAAGAGCGGAACCACTAAATCTGTGGCAATGAAAATGAACTTGGTCCCTGACATTCGTAAAGAAATTCTAAAATGTCATAACGAAGCCATGGGTGAAGAAATTGTCAATACAGAAAGGTTGGGTAAGATGATCTCAACATTAGAACCGAACGAAGAAGGACTAATGTGCTTTCAAGGGCGAGTCTGGGTACCGTGTTTTGGAAATATCCGGAACACTATATTAAATGAAAGTCATAGGTCCCGATACTCTATTCATCCACGTACCAATAAGATGTACAGAGATTTAAAATCTTTTTAGTGGTGGCCCGGATTGAAGAGAGACATAGCCAGATATGTGGAACAGTGTCTAACATGTCTACAGGTTAAGATTGAACATCAAAAGCCGTATGGAAGCCTTCAATCTTCGGAGATACCATGAAGATGCCTCGAACTCCAAAAAGGGTATGACGCGATCTGGGTAATTGTGGATCGTCTATCTAAATCTGTGCATTTTCTACCAATAAGAGAGAATTACTCGATAGAAAAGCTAGCACAGATTTACATCAAAGAAATTATAACCAGACACGGTGTTCCATTATCTATTATCTCTGATAGAGATAGCCGGTTTACTTCAAGGTTCTGGGAAGGGTTGCAGAAAGCTTTAGGGTCTAAAATCCGATTAAGTACAAGTTATCATCCGCAAACTGACGGGCAGAGTGAAAGAACTATCCAGACTCTCGAAGACATGTTGAGAAGTTATATTATTGACTTCGGGGGATCATGGGAAGATCATTTGCCGTTGATAGAGTTTGCATATAATAATAGTTACCATTCCAGCATTCAAGCGGCACCATATGAAGTGTTATTTGGACGTAAATGCCGAACACCGTTATGTTGGAATGAGGTAGGTGAAAGACAGTTAACGGGTCCTGAAATAGTTCAAGAGACTTGTGAGAAGATTGAATAGATCCGCAAAAGAATCAGAACAGCATAAGATCGCCAGAAAATTTATGCTGATAATCATTGAAAGCCGATTGAATTATGTGTAGGTGTTTTTGTGATGTTGAAAGTTTCGCCGTGGAAGGGTGTCATCCGATTCGAAAAAAAAGGTAAGCTCAGTCCGAGGTATGTTGGGCCATTCGGAATAAGTAAACGAGTTGGGCCAGTGGCGTATCAATTAGATCTACCAGAAGAACTAAGTCTGATTCACAAAACTTTCCACATATCAAATTTGCGAAAATGTATAGCTCATCCGAGTGTAGCTGTACCGCTTCCAGAAATTAAATTGGACAGTAAACTGAACTTTGTGGAAACACCAGACGTTGTGTTAACCAAAAGATCAAAGTATTGAGAAACAAAGAAATTAGTAATCTGGACAAGATCTTATGAATTATGCTAAGTGACTAATTGGACAAAGTGAGAAGAGTTGACCGGATTGATAGTCCGGCCAAGGTTTGACCGCATTGTGTTTGAATTGTCATTTTACTCTTTTTACAAGAATTGGGAATTTTTGATAAAATGAATTTGAATTGATAATAATTCTATTGACTGCGGTTTATTCTAAATGAAATTGTTTTATGAAATATTTTGATGGGAAAATAAGGGTGGCATATCAAGGAGAGGTGTACCATGGGATAAGGGTGGTATATCAAAGAAAAGGTGTACCATGGGATAAGGATGGCATATCAAAGAGAGGTGTACATTTGGATATAATGGTGACATTTTAATGTGTGTTATGTATTATAACTCTTACTATTATATCTTTTAAGATTACTGTGGTCTAGAATCTTTATTTCTTTGTGATTTAAAGGTTTAGGATCAAGGTTCTTATTGGAAATCATAGTCTGGATGTTATTAAGAAAGAGATAACAGATTTGGCCTGAAACATTGAATAAACATTATTTGATTTGAAAGGTTTAAAAGTGGCATTATGATAATTTGATTAGTATAAACCTGTTGGGATTGATATATTGTTTACAAGCAGAGATTGTTGGCTTGAAAAGTAAAAGGTATCGATATTATGTTCTTACTTGTTCATATATTCGTGATATATATGAAAAGTTGTTTTACTTAAAAGTTTTGGTGATGTTCACCCTGCAATGACATAAATAGGGTAACTCAGTAGACCATTCGGTCTAACCCTCGTTTTGTGATTTCAAATATGTATTGCAGGAAGTGCTGACGGTAAGGGGAAAGGAAAAATGTAATATTTTCCCTATATGATTATATGCAAGAAGAATTTCTGATGACATGTACAGTTTTGATAGATGATCTGGTTTAGTGCAAGAATTGTATTTGGAATTTTTGGACCATGTATTTTGTGCTGGTAGATTCTTGTACTAAGGAACCAATGTGGTGTATAAACATGTATTTCTTTTATATGAAGTATATGTTACATGCAATGTGTGGAATGGGGTGTTACAGAGGTGTGTGTCTTTGTTTAATGATTTGTGTTGCTCAACCAACTGGATCAGGTTGTGTGGATGCACTAGGAGTTGGGCTAGGAATTTCACTAGCGCTTCTTCCCCTAACTTCGTTCCTTTGTTGAGACTTTTTTTAGTTTCCTTTAAGTGGATTTTGCTTAGTTCAAGACTTTCCGGAGTTGTAAAAGGACGAATTATTAGAGGTTGAGAGGTTTTACGCGTATGACAAGTAGATGTGACTTTCACAAGTCCAAAGTCACTTTGTGCCTGAAAATGTGATTGAGAAATGGGCTTTTGAAAAATATGTGTGCTTATTTTGGATCCTAGCCTACTTTGGCTCTTCCGGAGCCAGGGTAGCGCCTCCTTCAGATCTCTCTGAAGATGAGCTCTTCTCATCACTCTCGTCCTCCTCTCCCTATGAGTTCTCTGCATCAGAACTAGATGAGTGTTCTGTTTGATGACGGAGAGACTCCTATTTTTTCTTCTTTTCCTCCACCTTTTTCATTGCTCTCTCTTCTTGTTCCTTCTTCTCCCTCTCTGCTCTTTCTAGGTTTTCCCTTTCCTCCTTCTCCCTCTATAGTTAGGTAGCCTTGGCTTTCTTTGCTGCCTCTGTCTCACTCATCTTTTCTTCTTGCATTTTTCTTTTATATTCTTCCTGCCTCTTCTTCTTCAACTCTCTCTCCCTCTCTCTTTGCTCCTCCCTCTCATCCATAGGTTGTTCTTCCTCTTCTCCCTCTTGGGCTTCGACTATGCATGTCGGGGTTCGAGGCACTAGTTCTAGTGCCATGCATACACGTCTATATACTTTCTACACCTCCCTCGTCTTGATGTAGATGAACAACTTCATTGGAATTGGTCAATCTGCTGGGTAGTCATCCTTGTGCACAGTTGGCTTATGTGTACAAAGCACATTGATTGTGTGCACAGGGAAGGCAGATACATCAATTTCCAGTTCGTCAAGACTAGGCCTTAGTAGAAGGCCCAAAAAATGAGAAAATAGCAAAACTAGCAGGTCCTTCCCTTTGGATACGTCAAGAGTCTTCTTCGCCATGGCCGCCTTAAGCTTCGTGTACAAGATGAGTGAGTAGTCAAGTGGAAGGTCAAAGAATATCGCATAGACGATTTGAAGTATGCTCGTTGAGCATAGGTCCAGGCTCCCAATCTTGCCAGTGAGTGAGCCGCTGACCAATGTGAACAAGACGTTCCATATTGGGGGCAAGAATTGGCAATGGTATTGAGACGGGAATTGGATCTGCTGGTTATAGCCCAGCATCTTCAAGAAAGCTACTAACCCATCCCCGGTCAAGAGCGGTGCATATTCATTCAAGCCAAGATCATTCTTGGTGGGTAATTGAAGTACGCAGGAGAACAACGACCTGCAAATACGTACGCTGACGTATTCTTTTGTGACATGAAGATAGAACTCACCGACTATCCCTCGTTGAGAGTCAGTTATACTACAGGATTGCAACAATTTCTGAAGGAAACACTCAGGAACGGCGTCATCGGTGTTGGTGAGGGCAGGCTTGAGAAAGTGGTGGTGGAGAATGTCCACAATCAGATGAAACTTGGAACCAAAGTTGTCCATGATGAGGTATAGGGCATAATTGTTCGGTTTCAAGGGAAGGGGTATAACATTTTGGTTTGTCCCTTCAATAGATTTGAGAGTAGTGGTATGGGTTTGAGAGTTATTTGATTCGGAGCAAGACATTGTTGTAGGTTTCTTGAAGAAGGGGTTAAAGATGACTGTTCCAAGGTTTTGAAAGAACTTTTAGGGTATTTGGAGATGGAGAAGAAGTTCTTGGTAAGTTTTGATTCATTTTTTTGTTTAGGGTTTATAGAACTGGATGTTTGGTGAAGAACTTACTTGGTAACTTGAACTTGTTTTGAAGAACAAGGATGAGTTGCAGGTACTGGAGTTTAAGGTTCTTCAATACTGTCTGGATTGCAAGTTCTTGACAGTTCTGGAAGAAGATCTTGAGAGCAAATTGATTTTTGAATGCGTAAAGAAATTTGAATTTGTTGATAATCACTCCTTTAAATAAGGGATTTACATGTAGTACTCGAGTGATTTTCTGCCCACAAACGTCGAAATTGAAGGGTCGAGTGGCATAACCTGTGGGGTGAAGCCACATAGCCTGACAGGCTGTACGTCCCGCCTACCTTATTTGAAAAATTAGGGATACAGTCGGTGACCTTTCGTAGATGACCGCTGAATAAAATAAGAATATTTCAATGCGCCTTCTTTTTGTTAAAAAAATGACAAGTGTTTTTCAACCAGAGAGTTTGAGAAGAATGGAAATACCTTTGTGTTGAACGTAACATTTGGAGAAAGATATTTTAAAAGCAACATACTGTGTGTCCCACTTCAATGATCAATCTTCATTAAGCTCCATAATCATGGCAAATCTAAGATAAGAACTTCAAGAACTTCAAGAACATATATGAGATGAGAATAGAGAGAGAAAGTCAAACATTCAATACTTGGTCAACTCTCTATTACATAATGTGATATTACAAATAAGCTTCTTTTTCTTAGAATTACAAAGACTTACCCTATTTATAGGGTCAAACATCTAAACACAAGTCAAAGTCAAACCTGCCTAAGAAAAGTCAAACACGATGACTTTTACAATTATAGACAATATTTAACTTTCAAGACGAATACAATTTAATACTGATTTTCAGTCCTAACATTCTCCCTCTTTGTATTCAGACTTGAAAGAAATTCTACACTTTGAGTTCTTGTTTGAACTTTGAATCCTTAAGCACATTATGTCTTCTTCAAAAAAATTCTTCAACTTGAAATCTTCAAGTAATCAACTGTTGAGAAAGATCTTCTAGCATTCTCCCCCTCGAATGTAGAACAACGATGATCTTCTCTTTTGACAATGTAGAACAGTATCAACCAAAACAATGTACAAGATATAGTCTTCAAAGAATCTTCAGACAACAAATCTTCAGTAAACTGTTGTAAAGATGATCTTCATATTCAACATCTCTCAGTCGTTGTAGCACATGAATAATCTTTCTATAATTATCTCCAGTCGCACTTCTTCTTTTGAGTCTTTTGCCATTATCGAAGTTACTCCCCCTTGATCTTTGCATCA
>NW_020203157.1:9849-11336 GCF_001531365.2 Cynara cardunculus var. scolymus | reverse complement strand
TAGTCTCAGCACACAAACCCTTTTTGATTTAAACTCACTGAGATATGGTTGTCCTCTTGGGTAGGTCTGTCGGTTTTGACATTCCATAGAGGTATTTCTGATAAGCACTCAGTCCCTCCTAAAATTGCATGTTATGCTCAGATGATCACAATGATTGATCAAAAATTATTTCTTTAAAGCACAATGATCAGATAAAAAAATTGATCAAGAAATTTGGCTTTAAGCACAATTAATGAAAGAATTATGCGACAAGAATTCGATTATTCAGTATATACGAGAGAAATGAATGAAGATCTGTAAGAACAAGGTTACAGATTCAGATATTCAAAAAAATGAATGTATATCAATCAAAGTAAAAAAATATCAGAAAACAAAATTGAATACAAACGAGTGTATTATCACCGAAAAAGATTTTCATATAAGAGACGTGATAATAACAGTTTGAAGAATAGCTGAAACATGTATTGGAATTATGTACGACGAGAAATTACACAAGTAAAAATCTCAAGAAATACCTGTTCAGAAAATGTACTCGTTACCAAAAAAAAATTAATATTGATTTTCAATCATAACACGTACTCTAGGTCAAAGAAAATGAAACACCAAAGACATTGAGACAGAAGCTCTACATAGTACATGCAGAAGTTCTTAATCCAAGGATACTTCGTTTTTCAGGAAATTAGGCATTTTTATGTAGCGAAGTGCCAAGTTTCTTGGGACAGAGTCTCTGTATAATACATGCAGAAGCTCTGTCTCCGAAACTTAGGATTTCACATACATTAAAGACTGAGAAGTCAAGATTCAAGAAACATAATCTCTGTATAGTACATATAGAAGTTCTGTATCCTAGACAAATTCTCAAGAATGCATGAGTCGAGAATCCAAGTTTCCTGAGATAGAAGCTCTGTATAGTACATACAGACGCTCTGTACACGAGACTTAAGATGATTTTACGAAAATAAGAAAATATGAAATCAGAGTATGGTTTAAAAGAAAATAACATACCTTTGGAGTGAATAAGAGGCTCATGGTTGGACTGTGCAAAGTTCATGCCTTCAAATGGAAATTTGTTGAGGCAGAAGCTCTATACAGTACATACAGAGGCTCTGTATCTTTGGACATCCGAGGCTCCTCCTTGAGTTGGGCTTTCTATAGTTCTCCCCTTGAACTATGCTTGGATCAATGTGACATTCGGTCATTTCTGAGCCTCAGGTTAGCGCTTCTTTATAGATCCTATATTTAGAATTTTAAATTTACTAGGATCTAGTCATGATAATTAGAGTTCATCTGGCTTAGTTCCCAAGTTCAGATCGCAAGACCATGCCTCGGCGGGTAACTGATGAAGTTGACTTGTGTAATGCCTAAAAAAAATTTAGAAACATTCCAAATAAAATAAAGTTGATGTTATAAACTTTTAAATTTAAAATACAAAAGTGCTATTTTTATGTCCACATAATTTATCAAAAGGTGGAGTTTTGGAACTAATA
>NW_020203157.1:2824-9544 GCF_001531365.2 Cynara cardunculus var. scolymus | reverse complement strand
GGTTTCACCTTCAAGCAAGTCTTTAGAAGTTCTTTCTCTCAATCTTGAAGATCCTTCAAGATTATAAGAAAGAGGTACGATATTATTATCTCACTTTCGTAAAACATCATGAGTTTGTATGTTCTTTCTTCCACATCTCGGCCATGTAGTTGAATTTTTCTGGAGAATCAAAGAGGGGAGATTATTCATCGAAAACATGAAAATATCTTCAAAGAGGATAATAATCTATGATCCATGTTCTTTGAACTCCAAAGTAGGAAGGGGAAACCCATTGCATGCGAAGCTTAAGCATGTAAAGCTATGTTTTGAAGTGATAAATCCTGCATGCATCTTTAATCTATCTATTCTTCTTTGAAACTCAATAGAATCGAGAAAGATTCTTCCCTGGAGATTTAAATTTATTTTGTTAGCTTGAAGTCGGTGATTTCCTTGGATGCAATCTGTTTTGGGGGTTGTGTAACTCAAGGTTGTAGGGTAATAATGAGTGACTTAAACCCACTCAAATTTCTTGGTATTTGGAAATTATTGGCTTAGCTCATGTCTTGTAATGATGTAAAAAGTGGACATAAAATGACTTTTGGAAGGTTCCTATTTTTAGAGTTTTGTGAACCCCAAAAATTCTTGGAACATTACTTATAATCTGTCCAAAAATTATCTTTTGAGTATAGGATCTTGATTTCTTTTAATATATAATTTTTGGGCTATTTTTAGAGTAAATATTAAAATATCAACTTTAATTTATGAAAACTTGATGGCATTGCATGGGATGCAACTTAACTTTATCGTTGTCATGAACCCATAAGTGATCTTAGTTCTGGTTGTTGGTCTGTTTAGGAAGTTAGGACAGGCGTTGAAATCTTAAGTTGTCATCATCTTGGATATTCACCCCCGAAACCAGAGAGTTCTCACGGCCCCACTTTTAATGCTTTGTTTATTGTTTTGGGGGAAAAGCATGAGATTAAGCAAGTTATGCATGTTATTTGATTGAAACCTTTGGACTAAGGAACTGCTTAGTCAAGTTTTGTTTGAAACCTTCGGACTAAGGAACTGCTTAGTCAAGTTTTGTTTGAAACCTTCGGACTAAGGAACTGCTTAGTCAAGGTTTGTTTGAAACCATTGGACTAAGGAACTGCTTAGTCAAATTTATTATTTCATGAAATAATGACTATTATTGCACTTTGAAATAAATGATAAATTGATGTGCTTGGGAGTATATTTTCCAAATAAAGTCCCCGTCCGTAAACGCTACTTGTTAACTCGGGTACATCCCCGGGCCGTGGTATTGTGGATAGCCGCTATTGTGTTGACAGTCCCACCCAAAAAGGGGTGCACATTACCTATGTTTTCTTGTCTAATCATGTGGAATTTGGACCACCGCTGAATTAGTACATCTACGAACTGTGGGACCTAAGTAGTATACGGGCTACTTATGGTCGTTCGTAAATTAATGGGGCAAGTTGGTCAGGTAAGGCTCAGTAGCGTCTCAAGTTTTTACATCGAGGAGGATTTACATTTATTAAGTGCAAAAGTTTCGCATAAGTTTGCAAATATTTGGTTTATGCATTAAAATGTTTTATGCATGTGAAAACCTGTGAGCTCACCAACTCTTTGAAGTTGATTCGTTTTATGTTCAATGCTTTTCAAGAAGCAAGTAAGGTTTGCAGTTCTATGGGAGCATACTCATGGCAAAGCTGATTAAGTTCGAATCGGAAGTTTTGTAAATGAAGAGTTTATAAAAATTTTGGTTATGCTATTAAACTCGTTTTATTTTGTAAAACTTAAAGGTGTTATTTATTAATTGTTGTTGTGACTCGCTTGCCTGTTACATCTCGCGTTTCTGCTTTAGCGGGGTGTGACAATAAAAAATTGTAAGAATTGTACAAGCTAAAGATCAAGGTAAAGAGGATCTATATGGTAGATACAGAGACTCTATATGACAAACTTAATTAATCGTTGGGCTCGAGCAAGAGGCTCTGCATAGTACATGCAGAGGTTCTGAAGCCTTGGATTTGGTAAAATGAGAAAGAAGCTCTGCATAGTGCATGCAGATGCTTTGTCTCATGGAATTAAACAAAAATTAACAGATATATACTCAATGAGTGTGCAGAGGCTCCGACTTATTTATTGAAGATTGAGCATACCCAACTTGCTGACCAAGAAATTAAATCTCTTTTCCTAAGAGCCTTGGTGAATATGTTTACAAGTTGGTGATCTGTATTAACAAAGAACATTTCGATCGTACCTTTCTCTACATGGTCCTTGATGAAATGGTATCGAACATCGATATGCTTTGTCTTGGAGTGCTGTACTAGATTGGCCATGATGGCTATTGCGCTTTCAGAATCACACATGATTGGGATTTTGTCAAACTCAATTTCATAATCCTTGATTTGAGTCTTCATCCATATTACTTGGGAACAGTAGCTTGATGCGGCTACATACTCTGCTTCTGCAGTAAAAGTAGATACGCAGTTCTGCTTCTTGGATGTCCAACTGATTAGTTTGTTACCAATCAGTTCACAGCTCCCGGATGTGCTTTTTTGATCAAGTTTGCATCCTACATGATTAGAATCTGTACACGCAATAAGATCAAATCCAGAATGCTTCAAATACAAGAGACCCAACAATTGAGTCCCTTTTAGGTATCTAAAGATTCTTATGATAGCAGAAAGGTGAGATTCTTTAGGATTTGCTTGGTACCTAGCACACAGACAAGTGGCAAACATTATGTCTAGTCTACTAGCCGTGAGGTACAACAGTGATTCCATCATTCGACGGTAAGTCTTGACATCCACCAGTTTTCTAGATGAGTCTGTGTCAAGCTTAGTCCCCGCTGCGATTGGTGTTCTCATGGTGGAAGAGTTGTGAAGTTGGTACATCTTCAAGATATTAGAGATATACTTGGCTTGGTTAATGAAGATACCATCTTCTCTTTGTTTTACTTGGTACCTAAGGAAGAATGTGAATTCTCCCATCATACTCATTTCAAACTCACTCTTCATTAACCAACAGAACTTATTACAGTCCCTCTGGTTCATTGAACCAAAGATAATATCATCCACGTATGTCTGGACTAGAAGCATATCACCCTTATGTCTCTTAATAAATAAAATGGTGTCGATTTTACCTTTTTAGAAACCATTAGACAGAAGAAAGACAAAAGACGTTCATACCAGGGTCTTGGAGCTTGTTTGAGTGCATACATAGCTTTGTCCAGGTAGTAGACATACTCTAGGTGTGTGGAACTCTCAAACCCCGGAAGTTGCTATACATAGACTTCTTCTTTTAGCTTGCCATTCTGAAAGGATGACTTTACATCCATTTGATAGACTTTGAATTCTTTATGTACAGAGAAGGCTAGAAATAAGCATATAGCTTCTAGCCTTGCAACTGGCACAAAGGTCTCGTCATAATCTATGCCTTCTTCCTGGCAGTAGTCTTTTGCAACGAGTCTGGCTTTATTTCTTACCATAATTCCATCCTCATCGTTTTTGTTCCTGAAAACCCACTTTGTACCGCTATCAATATTATTCTTTGGTAAAAGAACGAGAGTCCATACCTTTTTTCTTTCGAATTGTTGGAGCTCTTTTTGCATGGCATCAACCCAACTAGGGTCTTGTAAGGCTTCATGAACTTTCTTAGGCTCTACCACGCTTAGAAAGTTTACGAATAAACATTCATTGGTTATGGAAGCTCTTGTCTTTACTCCACTCGAAGGTTCACCGATTATTTGGTGAACGGGATGTCTTTTGTCCATTTTGTCATGGGAGATTGCACAAAAGTTGGAGTTGTAGGATCTTTCTCCTCTGGAATGTTTGGCATTTGGCTTGTTGTTGGTGATGATGGTTCTGCTTGCTCCCCCTCGGATGATGGTACAAAGGCATAGATAACATTCTCTGGCTTTGAAGGACTGGGCTCTGATGCAGAGCTTCAAGGCTCTGGTTGCTGATTAGCTTGATCATTAAAGGAAGTAGAGGTGTTAGAGGGGCCAGAGATGGATGTGCTTGAAGTCCATGGCTCTCCTTGAACACATGCAGAGTCATCTCTAGATGCACATGTAGAGATGTCTTCATCACCAAAGAAGTCTTCAAAAAGTTACCCGTTCCAATTCCCTTTACATCGATAGAGAATTGTAAGTCATTGGGTTAAGCTTGAGTTGAGAGATGAAGTACTTTGAATTCGTTTGTTCTCTATCATAGAAGAGACGTTGATGCTTTCCATGACCATCTTAGTTCATAGATTATTGACTCTGTAAGCCTTGGAGTGTGTAGAGTATCTAAGAAACTTTCCTTCATAAGCCTTTTTATCGAAGTTTCAAAGATGATCATGATCATCCAGAATGAAGCATCTGCAACCAAAGACATGTAAAAATTTAATATTAGGCTTTCTTTGGTTGATGAGTTCGTAAGGAGTCTTCAAATGCCTCATAACCACGGTTGCTCTATTCTGAGTAAAGCAAGCGGTTGAGATCACTTCTGCCTGAAAGTGGGTTGGAAGACTAGAGGCTGCAAGCATCGTTCTTGCAACTTTAACCAAGGTCCGGTTTGTCCATTCTACAACACCATTCTATTGTGGTGTTCTTACAGTAGAGAATTTCTGAGGGATTCCCTTTTTGTCAAGGTACAGGTAAATTTTTGCATTCTTGAATTCTAAACAATTGTCACTCCTCAGCTTTTGAATTCTGCTCTGTAGAAGGACTTGAATCTTGGTCATAAGCTTGATTAGCAGCTCTAGGACATCTGACTTTTGTCTTACAAACTCAATCCAAATATATATTGTAAATTCATCAATAAGCACTAACATATACTTTTTGCCAGATAGACTCTACAGAGAGATTGGAACAATATGCAGAGGTCTGACGCAAAACACATTTGTGTTTGTCTTATGTGATGCTCTTTTGAGTTTTTTCATTTCACAAGCGGGACAGAGATGGTCCTTCTCGAACTTTATTGATGGTAGTCTGTCAACCATTTTGTTTTTCACAAGCTTCTCAATATTTGGAAATTTTAAATGAGAAAGCTTGTGATGCCAGAGCCAAGTTTCTTCACATTTACGAGACATGAGACAGAGAGTCTCTGAGTGTGACAAACGGGTCCTGGTTATCACCCAAGGTATTTATTATGTGAATTAATATATTACATGGGTACATGCTTACATGAATTTAATATGTGAGTATGTGTATTTTATGCATGGGAATATATGCATAATATGTGGATGCATATATATATGATGTGAATATATGCATGATATTAATATGTGCATGTGTGTGCATGAGTTTATATACATGAATGGGTGGTTTTTGAATTCTGATTGCATGCCATATATGGGTATGTATGTATCTGGGAAGAGGCTTGTGTAGCCGACTTTCCAAATATGGAAAGTATAAATATACTGGCTTGGGAAGAGGCAAAGGTTTCTTGCGTCTTTGAGAGTTTGGGAGAATTAGAGAGAATAGTTGTCCGGAGATCATTTAGTCTTGCATTCATCTTCTTCAAATCAAGTACTTGCATAGAGGTGAGTGATTTCTAAACCTCTTTTATATATAAATTTTGTTGCTGGTTTTGATGAATGCTACATATTATTCTTGAAAAATCATGTATCCGATCTGGGTCCTTATCCGTACAAAGAGGTGACCGGATTAAGTGTATACTGAACATAGTGTTGTGCGGATTTGAGAGTTAGTGATTTTTGAATTATGTAAACTGGACAACGGTTTTAAACAGAGGAGCTATCTCGTCCTTGATAGCCCTATACTGAGGAGTTATCTCGTGATGTTGCTATAACTTCTTCTTCTTCCTCGGCCTAAGAGGCCGGATAAGAGAAGTAGATGTGTGTGCCCTTCACTAGATCAAGTATCGAAGGGGGGTGTTGTGCACGAACAGGAGATCGCTCTGAACGATCTTGTGGATCAGCAATGCCAGAAGCAACACATGCTTATGGGTGTGTGAAGGGTAGTGTCGAGCCATGAGGCGATGTGGCTCTTATGTTTGCATCGCCTCTCTATCGGGAGAGGGGCGATGGAAGTTGGAGTTCCTCAGCTAAATCATCTCCAGAGGCATGAAGAATAGCCTCTGGATGGCTGGTTTGGGTTTGGTTTGGACTGGGCCATCCTTGTTCAATACCCCTTTGGCCTTGATCGCCAGGGGTAGAGGTGGTGGTTGCCCTTTGGGAAGAGGGAAGGGAATTGTATGTGTAGGGTCGGGGGATTCACGAGGAGTGTCATCATCATCATTATTTTCATCATCCGATGAAGATGGCTCCTGTGCTCCCTCGTTTGACTGAGGGGACGGCTCTATACGCTCTGGGGTAGCTTCCCTTGGTGCAGTGGACAGCAGAGAGCGTTCGTAAGTTCTTCGAATCTCAGATGTCTCTGGGATGACACTGAGCATGGCTCTGGAAATTGGCATGTCGTTGGTGTAGCCATCCTTTAAGAGTGTAGGTCGATGGCCATGCATCTTGAAGAGTGGAGTGAATGGTTCCTCGATCGGTATATTATGTCTCCTCATCGCGTCCCTATGAAGAAAGATAGGAAACGAGGAAACAAAACTGAGGTCAAGGGTGTTGGATCGAATAACTCAATTCTTGGTACTAAAACKTACTTGAATGATCGGTTTGACAGTAGTAGAGCAGCGGAAACAATATCAAKCAAACAGGDAGAAAYAGTAAGAACAYAATGAAGAACAAATAATGAACACAAAGAGAATTGCTTCAAATGATTTT
>NW_020203157.1:0-2492 GCF_001531365.2 Cynara cardunculus var. scolymus | reverse complement strand
GCAGAGGACAAGTTTCCAGAACCTCTGTGGATGAAGACAGAGGTTCTGTCACTTTAACCTTGTACAAAGGAGCTTCTTCTGTTGATTGTTCTCTGAGGTCTTCGGTAACAGATCAGCTTCTTTCAACACTTGTTGTTTTACTTTTTCTATACTTTTACATTAAAGGAATGGTAGCTAACAATCTCCCCCTAAGTATGAAAAAGTAAACTAAGCTATTAAGTGCAAGAACATGACTTAATTGAAAGGCATTACAAGAGAAGATTAAACATCATCCTCGAAATGAATTGACTGAAAAGAAATTACAAAACGTAAAAGATAGAGTTTGATACAGGCCATATACTTTTACAGAGGTTTAACCAACTTCAGATTCTGGGAAGTCATCTACTAGATAGGTCAAATCTGACTTGATGGTTTTGTAGACTTCAAACATCCATTCTCTGAAGTTGATTTGAATTTTGATTGACTCCAAGACTTTTGACACTTCATTCAACCTTAGATGCCCTTTGTCCAGTTCTGCCGCTGCCTTTCTGAAGATCCATTCAAGTGTCTCTGTCGAAAACTTGTCTGTCTCTGTTGAATCATAGATGCGTAGGATTTCGTCTTTGTCCAAAAACACAAATCCATAAATGGGGTTGTGAATGATGGTGTTTGGTGAATGCCTATGAATCCAACTTGGCCTGCTGTTAGGAGGAGAGATCTTTAGATCTTGTTGGACTAACCTCATTGCAAGCTCGAAGTCCTTCTGGCTGTAGTACTTGACTTGTGCGCGCATAACTTCTATCAGCCTTATGAGCGAGATGAAATAGGTAGACCTCTTTTCCAAGTAGATGTTAAGTATTTTATGCATGTAAATGACATCATACACACAAAGATTATGAAAGTCAGCGTCTGTGAACTTGTAAAGATTTTCATCCTTCCTTTTCACAAAAAATTGAGCAAAAAGGATAGACTTCTTCAGCAGAGTCCTTGGAGAGATAGTCACAAGTGAAACAATAGGAGTCTCTGTGAAGACTTGCTCACGCGGCCTTGTAAGTCTGGAGAACTTGAATATGGCGAAGGCAGAAGGAATTCCGGTAATCACTGGATCATAAGGAGGTTCAATGTCTTTGGCAGAGTACTTCCACACAAGAATTTCTTCTAGGGTAGAAAGAGGCTCTGTAGGGGGTTTAGGGAATGGAATCTTGCTCATCGATTGAAAGATTCCATCCACCCTTCCTACTGTGGGGTCCTCTGCCATCTTGGGTTCATCCTCTTCTAGTATGGGCCTCTGGGTTGACCCCTCTGCAAGAATAGGTTTGACAGATCCTTCCAAAGTGTCGAACGTACCCGTGGACGTTTCTTGGACTGATGGGATCTTTGATGACGTGCCCTCCCCTGCTCTGGGGGGCATGAACATTGGAGCTCTGCCTTTTCTCGCTTGAGCCTCTGCCTTAGACATCTTTAAAACACGTAGCATTTCTGGGTCATCTTTGTATAAATCTTCATTGATTTTAGCCTCTGAGCTTGTAGACGACCCCTTCTGTGGTTGCTCTACAACTTTGCCTTTCCCTTTGCCTTGAGGCTCTGGCGCTTTATCCTTTCTGGCTGTTGTAGATTCCACTATTGTGATACCTTTGGCAGAAGCAGGCTTCTTTGGCTCTGGAGTCTTCTTCTCCCCCTCATGATGATCATGGTCATCACCTTCATGATCATCATGGTCTTTGGTGGTTTCTGCCTTTCATGTAACTTGGGGAGTCTTCTTCAACCTTCGTAGAATCCTTAGTGCAGCCTTCTCCATCAATTCTATGGCATGTTCAGCATTGGAAGTAGCATTTCCAATATCGATTCCTGTAGCCCACCTCATCTTATGCACACAGAGGTAGAGGTTGTCACGCAGAGACTCACCCTCTGAGAGAAGCTTCTTTGTGCAATCTTGGATAGAGACATTTGTAGCCCGTGCTTCTTTGACTAATTGATCTGTATACTTCGTTACAATACCTCCCAAGATTTCCATCATCGCATCCAGCTCTCTGCGCGTTGCTAAATGGTTGATATTGGCCCTTGAGGAGCTGGAGTCGACGCCATATGTGACCGCAGAGGCAAACATTTGCTTGATCTCATTTTTGAAGTTGGAATAGTAGGTGTAACCCGAAGAGATGAGATCAGCGGCAAATTGTGCAGCAAGTTCTGTCAGCTCGGTCTTCAAGGATTGAATGGAAGAAGGGTTGAGAGTCATAGCCTGGAAGGCTTCTGCGAGATCATCTTTGCGAAGAACAGAGCTCTGAAGAGTTGTGATTGTTGACTTCAAATCTGTTGTTGTGGAGGACAACTCTTTCAGAGCCTCTGTAAGAGGAGAAAGATCTTCTGTCATAGGTCGAGAGATGAACAAGCTTTTCAACTCGTCCATCTTGGTGAACACCGCTGTGGCAAAGGTTTGAAACTCCTCCTTTGTCACATAGGTATTCTGGGTACCCAGATCACCAACACATGGTGATCTGTTAGCCTCGGAGCCA
>NW_020203156.1:21127-23069 GCF_001531365.2 Cynara cardunculus var. scolymus | reverse complement strand
CCTTTTCTCAGTAAGCTCTTTTGCAATTGCTGTATACTTCTTTGAAGTATTTCTTTTCTCTATAACAAATTGCTTTTTCTCTTCGTCTAAAGCCTTTTGCTTTAAGTCAATGCTTTCAGACAGTTTCTGTAACTGGCTCTGACAGTCTTCGGAGATGTTTGTCTTTTCTTTAGCATGCTTCTCTCTTTCCAAAAAGATAAGCTGCTCAAAATCAGAGATTTACTTTAGAAGCATCTTGGCGTTTAGCTCGGGAGAGTTAATCTTCTTCTCCTAAGATTCTCGTTCAGCTCCAAACTTTCTTTCAACTTCCATAATTGTCTTCTTTTCTATCTCCATCTATTTCTTTGCATCAATTAAAACCTTTTCAGCTTGTGAAACCTTTTCCTTTTCTAATCCCAATAATCTCCTAAACTCAATCAGACCATTCTTAGACTTGTGGAACTTCTCAGTTAAATCCTTTATATCGAAATTGTTCCTTGAAGAGTTCTTCTCAATGAAATATGCACTTTTAACCTCTTTGAGTTTATTAAAAAGATCTTTATTCGCTATACTCCAAGACATCAAATTATCAGTGAAATCATTTTCTACATAGCGGAGAGTGTTCTCGAATACTTCAAACCTAGACTCAAATGCCTATTCTATGCTTTTACACTCTTCTTTATAATGTTTCTTTAAAACATTGAGAAATACTTCCTCCTTATAACCTTCAACTCTCTTTTCCAGAGCAATAATTGTCACTTTGAAGTTCTCAGATACAACTGCCATTTAAAAAAATTGATTGATCAGATAAGGATCTATGCAGTGAAATCAGATAAAAGAAATATGAACAGTTAAGCTAAAAAAGAACAGAAAAACACAAACACTGAAAACACACACAAAAAAATACAATGATCCAAAAGAAAACCTAAACACAATCAAACTAAGAAACCAAAAACACAACAAAATTAAGCCGAAGAAAATAATGTCTAAGTCCAAAACAAACTAATCCAAGCCTAAATACAATATAGAGTCAAGTCCAAATCAACACAATATGAACTCTTTACAATACATATGTAGAACAAAAGAAATATTCTATCTGCACTTGAAATTCTATCCAAATATCCACGTGAATGCTTCGCTTATCAGTTGCTTCACTTGAGCTGCGGTGACTTGATGTTAATTCCACAAAGCAGTTTGATGTACTTTGATGTTAATTCCACAAAAATCCTTGCTATGTGTGAAAACCTTCCAAAATGTACTTTGATGTACCTGTCACAATAACAGTTTAAGAATTAAATCTGCTATTCCAAACAAAATCAATCAATTACCTTTAACAGTCAATCTTTTTGATTCAAAAACTGTCAAGCAATTAATCTATTTATACTGTTTTAGTATAATGCACAAGGTTAAAAACAATGTACCTGTTTAGYTGGAATGTAATCAATATTGACTATCAAACCTGCTTCGGTTTCAAACTCAATACTAAACAGTTTACTTTACCTCGGCTGCTGTTAAGACCTATTAAGACCTGTGAATTGTTGTTTCAGTCTTGCTGTTGCTGGGATAAAATGCTCAATACAGATTAAGCTGAAACCTTCTTCTCCACACCAACAACTACACTCCCAACACAGATACAAACCTGCTGTCAAACACAACAAACACAGCACAAAAACAGACCCTTGCTGCTGTTGTGTATGAACCTACTGTTTAAGATTTGCTCTGTTTGAACAGCTCACTTACTGCACCATGCTAAACTTGACAAGTCAAAACAACAAATCAAATATTCATTCACTACACAGAACTGTATAGAAGCTGTGTGTATTCAAGATACTAAACAGTTCAAGGCTTCAAGACTGTTTTAAAACAGTCAAAAATGCACACTAAACCTGCTGTCAAAATGGTTGCTGTCAAAATATAGTTGCTGTCAAAATCTAGTTGCTGTCAAAATGTGAAAGATCTGCTC
>NW_020203156.1:10893-18027 GCF_001531365.2 Cynara cardunculus var. scolymus | reverse complement strand
GTGAGTTCACGGCCCCACTTTTACTATTTTACCGTTTTTCGGGGAAAAGCATGTTGAGCAAGCTTTGCATGTGAGTCTTTTATGAAACCCACGGGCTATGGAATTGCATGGTCGGGTTTCTATGTTTTATTTAAAAACCTTRGCTAAGGATTGGCCTCTGGGCTATGGAACTGCATAGCCGGGCCCTAAGCCATGTTTAAATTGTTTGCACTTGTTATATAAATGGTAAATTGATATACTTGAGTTTATTTATCCAAATACAAGTCCCTGTCTGTATATGCTACTTGTTAACTCGGGCACGTTCCCGGGCCGTGGTATTGTGGATAGCGCTATTGTGTTGACAGTCCCACCCAGAAAAGGGTGCACAATTACCTATGCTTTATAATCTAATCATGTGGAATTTGGACCACCGCTGAATTAGGTTCTAATCGAACAGTGGGACCTAAGTAGTGAACGGGCTACTTACGTTTATTCGTATTTATTGGGGCAAGTTGGTCAGGAAAGGCTCAGTAGCATCTCAAGTGTTTAACGTATAGATTTACATTTATATAGTGCTTTGAATCCGCTTACTTATGCTTTGCTTGTGAAATGCTCATATATATATTTTTTGTTTATGCATTTAAAACCCGTGTGACTCACCAACTTTCGTAGTTGACGTTGTTTATGTCATGCTTTTCAGGTGCTAAGTAAGTTGTGTACTGCTGGAAGTATTCCTCGGATTGAAGATAGATTAAGTYTGATTTTGGATTAWAMTTGYAATTATTTTTGTATGACTATATCGTGTTAAAGTCGATAAACTTTTATTTATGACCTTTTGTAAATTGTTTCTCTTAAACTGTGACAAGATCCGCTTGCCTGTTACACTCCCGTGTTTCCGCTTTAGCGGGTTGTGACAATGTAAAGCCTCTATCAAGGCCTCAGAGATCATTCTCAGATCCCTGCCAAGATAATGACTGGTCTAGGATTTTCCTATGATCAGGAAGATAGTGTCACTGACAAGTCAATGCTCAAGTTTGGCATCTTTGTCTCATCTATTCCTGACACTTATTCCTCTCAGTCTTCTTTCGCTGAGAGTCATCTTGATGGAACTCCTTCGAGTTCAGGTTTCAAAGACAAGGGTAAATCCATTGGCAAAGCACCTCTTCCCAAGAAGACTAACAAGTCAAATAGATCTTAATCTATTCTTTCAGCTTGTAAACTTTCTTCTTCTTCAGGGACCAAGAAATTTGAATCCTCTCAGAAATATAAGTCTCAGCTCAAGGTGAATGTTTCACCTAAGGACTTCAAATCCTCAAAAGTTCCTCCTAGACCTAATGAGAAGGGAATCCTTGGATCTTGTCTCTTTTCTAATCTGGTACTTCCTGGACCTAAAGCTACCTTCAGCTATAGGAAGTGTAAACACTATGGTGAAATCACATACATTGCTAGTAAGTGTCCTTCTGCTGCCAAGGCTGGTCCACCAACCAAGGGCAAGAAAATAGCTAAGGATAAAAAATCAACCAAAGCGAAATCAACCAGTAAGGCTTCTAAAGCAACCAAGGTGAAAAAATCCACTAGAGCCTCTTCTTCAAGCTTAGTGAAGACAGACAACTACTGATGTTAATCCTTCAGTATCAGGTGTTGTAGTTCCCACCACTTAAGCCTCTTCATCAGGCTTAGTGAAGACAGCCACTTACTTTATTTCTCTAGCGTCAGAGGTTGTTCCTATTTCCACTAAAACTTCTCCAGGTTCAGTGAAGTCGTCTACTGACGTTGGTTCTATAGTTTCAGTAGATGAAGCTTCAAACATTGCTGGACCCAAATAGAATGGGTACCAAAGGCATTTTTAAATTGTTTCCTTATGCAGGAAGTTAAAGGCACATGGTATCTCGATAATGGATGCTCGAGGGACATGACCGGAGACAAATCAATGCTCATTGACTACAAGGAAGAAAGAGAACCTTCCCTGACCTTTGGAGGTAATGGAAAAGGATATACAAGAGGTTTTGGTGTATTAACCAACGGTGCAACCACATTCAGGCGTGTAACATACATTCAAGGACTGAAACACAACCTCCTCAGCATCAATTAGTTGTGTGATAAACACTACACAGTGAAGTTCTCCAAGAATTCATGCTACTTCTATGATAAGGATGATAAGGTTTCCTTAACCGATTCTCGTCTACAGATTGTCTATGTCATCAACATGGATTCTTCTCTCACTGAGAATAGTTGTTTCCTCTATAAATCTTCGTCAGATATCAACTGGTTGTGGCACATAGGGCATTCTCACCTTAACTTCAAGACACTCAGCGAGTTGTCTAGAAATGATCTTGTCACTGGCCTTCATCAACACTCATTTGCAAAGGAATCTCTTTGCTCAGCGTGTGAGAAAGGAAAACATACAAGAGCTAGCTTTGAGTCAAACCAAATCTCTTCAGTGATATCGCGTCTTCTACTACTGCACATGGATCTTTTTGGTCCTGTGAACGTCCAATGTATCGCTGGAAAGAAGTATACACTCGTCATTGTTGATGAGTACTCCAAGTACACTTGGGTCTTCTATCTCAGATCCAAAAGTGAAGCACCTAAAGACATCATTTCGTTCATTAAAAAAACTAGAAGTACTTAACAATATTAAAGTACGATCTATTAGAAGTGACCATGGTACTGAGTTCAAAAATAGTACTATAGATAACTTCTTTGAGGAAAAGGGGATTTCTCACAACTTTTCTTTAGTGAGAACTCCTCAGCAAAATGGGGTCGCTGAAAGAAGAAATCTAACAATCATTGACGCTACTCGATCAATGCTCAGCGAGTCCCATCTCCCTATAAATTTATGGGCTAAAGCTGTCAACATTTCTTGTTTCACTAAAAAATGGTCGCTGATCGTTAAGAGGTTCAACAAGACAGCTTATGAAATTTTCCATGGCAGAAATCCCTCTATTAGCTTCCGACATATTTTTGGTTGCACGTGTTATATATTCTCAACAACCGTGATCAACTAGGAAAGTTTGATCCCAGAGCTGATGAAGGAATCTTTCTTGGATATTCTTTAGTGTCCAAAGCTTTCAGAGTATTCAAAAAATACCGACAGGCGATAGAAGAAACTATTCATGTCACATTTGATGAATCTCAATCAGCTAATTCTAAACCCATCATAAATGATGACAAAGAATTAGAAAACTGGATGTTTTCCCATTATGGACAACCTGAAGCTTCCTTCAATGTTCCTCTCAACACTATGCCCATTAGTTCTATTCCTCTTTCTACTTCAAACACTGATCAATCAGTGAATGAAATGCCTTCAACATTTGAACCTATTTCAGTCGCTGAATCTGAGGCTCCTTAGCAATTGTTCCAATCACTGAAGAATCTGCAGCTGAAGCCTCCTCCTATGTTCTTGAACTTCTATGCTCATATGAGAATCCTCAACTAGCTCAGCGATGGACTAAAGACCATCCAATTCATCAAATATTTGGTGATCCAAGTGCAGGTACTCAGATCCGCCGTGGTCTAGGTAATATATGTCTCTTTGCCAACTTTCTTTCTTTAGTTGAACCCAAGAAGATCAGTGATGTTATCTCAGACCCTAGCTGAGTCATTGCCATGCAATAGGAGCTCATTGAGTTTGATAGGAAAAAAGTCAAGTACCTTGTCCCATGTCCATCTGACAAGACAGTAATAGGCACCAAATAGGTCCATCGCAATAAGTTAGATGAAAAAGGTGTGGTACCTGTAACAAGGCTCGACTTGTTGCTCAGGATTATAGACAAGAAGAAGGGATCAATTATGATGAGACCTTCGCACCAGTGGCTAGACTCGAAGCAATTCGACTCTTTCTGACCTTTGCTGCCCATAGAGACTTCAAAGTCTACCAAATGGATATAAAGAGCGCTTTTTTTGATGGAAAACTTCAAGCGGAAGTTTATGTTGAACAACCTCCAGGGTTTCTTGACCCTAAGTATCCAAACCATGTGTATCGTTTGGATAAAGCTCTTTATGGGTTAAAACAGGCTCTCCGTGCCTGGTATGATACCCTCTCATCATTTTTCATCATTGAGAATTTTGTTCGTGGAAAGATTGACCAAACCTTATTTCTTATGAAGTTAAAGGTCATATCATTCTAGTCCAAATATATGTTGATGATATTATTTTTGGCTCCACTAATCCTTCTTTAAGTTTTTGATTCGTTGATTGCATGAAGAAAGAATACCAGATGAGTGTGATGGAAGAACTAACATTCTTTTTAGGTCTCCAAATCAAGCAATCAGATAAAGGTATCTTTATTAGTCAAAGTAAGTATGTCCATGACATGTTGAAGACGTTTGATCTCTCTAATAGCTCATCTATGAAGACTCCTATGGCTTCTCCGCTCTCTCTCAACAAGGATCAAAATGGAAAGCCTGTAAACATAACTATTTATAGAGGAATGATCGGCTCTCTGTTGTATCTCACAGCTAGTCGACCAGATATCATGTATTCTACTTGCTTATGTGAACGATATTAATCTGAAACTAAGAAATTCCATCTGATCGCTGTAAAACGCATCTTTAGATACCTGAAGGGAATTCCTAACTTGAGTCTCTAGTACCCTAAGGGTTTAGGTTTTCACCTAATAGGTTATTCGGATAGTGATTTTGCAGGTTGCAAGATCGATAGGAAAAGCACCACTGGAGGCTGTTAGCTTCTAGGTTGAAAGTTGGTGAGCTGGACAAGTAAGAATCAAAACTCAGTGTCTACATTAATCGCTGAAGCTGAATACATAGCCGCTGGAAGTTGTTGTGCCCAAGTCCTTTGGATGAAAAACCAACTGAACAACTACGACCTTCAGTTCTCAAAGATCCCTGTCTATTGTGATAGCAGTAGTGCTATTGCAATTGCGAACAACCCTGTACTTCACTCCAAGACCAAACATATAGAGATCAGATATCATTTTACTAGAGATCGTGTTATGAATGGTGATATTGAACTTCACTTTGTTCCCAATGATTACCAACTTGCTGATCTTGATGAGACAAGATTTAACATCTTGATCAGCGAACTGGGGATGCTAAATGCTGAAGAGTAACTTCTTTCAGCTATACGCACCAATCAGTAAATGAAATGATTCAGTGCTCTATCTCTATCACTGAACTCTTGAGTAAATGTATCAATTCTCTCTAAGGTATGTATACTTGTTCTTTATCTTCTAAAACTTAAAACTTTCACTTAACCTTTCCTTCTTCAGTGATTCAAATGTTTTAAAAGTCTATTTCAGTGATTCTTTCTATCACTGAACATTTTCATGTAAGTATATCTCTTTTATACTTATCTTTTTCTTAAAATCAAAATGATCACTGAACCTTTCTACCTTCAGTGATTCAATTTTTTTAAAAAAATCAGTTTCAGTGATTCTCTTATCACTAACACTTTTTTATAAAATTATATTCTTCTTAGATATTTTTCATATCTTAAAACAAAACCATCGCTAAAGCTTTTCTTATTCAGTGATCAAATGTTTTAAAATGTTTTTATTCAGTGTTAGGAGCAAATTGATCCTAATTATTCTAACAAGTTTTATTAAGCAATTGGGCCTAAGGATGGAAGACCTGAAGATGCTGCTGAGCTTAAAACGTCTATCCTCTGGTTGGTCTAACCTCTGGTTGGTCTATCCTCTGACTGGTCTAACTTCTGGTTGGTCTATCCTTTGGTTGGCCTATCCTCTAGTTGGTGTAACCTCTGGTTGATCTAACCTCTGGTTGGTCTAACCTCTGTTGGTTTATCCTCTGGTTGGTCTATGCTCTGGATGACTATATTCAGAATCTTGAAGGATGGTGCTGATCCCGTTTTCGATAATGATTATTTTCTTGTTTATAGGATTTAGTTACCTTATTTATATGATTCAGTTATCATGTAAATATCGCCTATATAAGAAGTGATACATGCATAAAATAGAAGAGAGATGAATTATCAACACTTTGTAACACATAGATTCAAACACATCACATAAGAGTCGATTAGGGTTTTTGAGAGATTCTATTTTCCATTCAATAAAGAAAGCGGCGGCCGCTTTCTGTTCATATTCTTCTACAAATTTCTTTTTAAATTCCTTTACATTACTCTACTGTCAGATCTGGGTTTAACAATTGGTATCAGAGCCAAATCAATTAACTTCTATCGATTCGATCTTTCTGCAATGGATTCAATTTTCTTGATCAATACTCTTTCATGAACTGCTTCTTGTTTGACTGCAGTTTGGAACCAAATATTCATCAATGCATCATATGATTAAATGTTTTAATCAAATTTCTTTTAAATGATTTGATCTTGGATGAATATGAACCTATTTTGATCATAAAAATTTTGGTTTATTTGATGGAGTTTCTTGGTGTCAGTCGAACTTTTGAACCTTGATTTTGTCAGATCTACGCGCAGGCGTTAAGTAGGAGTTCAGGGTACTCACCGCCTAAGACAATTGGCGTTCTATTTTCCAAACGTATAATTATCGCCCATATCTTGAATATTCATTCATCGTCTCTTTTTGTGGATTTGGATCTGTAAGAGCTTAAAGATTTACTTTCCTGTAATAACCAATCCTATATGAATATGGCAATATTCCTTCATGTTTTGCCCTTAGAAGCATTTAACAGCAATACTGTCAATTTTCTTTGAATTGACCTGCTGTTTCTTGAAGCCATAAAGCTTAATGTTAATTCTTTTCTCCAGTTCTCAATGCCAATGGTGTTTGCTTTGGTTATYCAAGTTATCTCCAATTGRATCAAGCTCTAAAGCTGAATTCCTACWCAACTTGCGGTTCAATGAAAGATTCTTTGTCATAAGACTGGTTGCACTRTTTTGTCAAGAAATTCACACATTTATCTATCCCTTAGTTGGATGAATTTTCTACTTTTGGGGTTGAGTGGCTATTCTGTGCTTCAAAGTATGTGATSGGTTGTAGGYAGATTAAAGTTGCATTCTGTGCAATCAGTGGYGCTGCATTCACATKSAATCTGATTTGGTCTAAGAGTTGAAAATGAAGAACAAAGAGCTACATTCAGGGGGGAGCTTGAAAATTCCATCCATACCAAGCACACTAAAGCTTTACTCAAGAAAGCAGAGGAGAGAAGACCTGAAGACTTCATGAAGATGCTTGCTTAATAAAACTTTGGGGGG
>NW_020203156.1:2430-10203 GCF_001531365.2 Cynara cardunculus var. scolymus | reverse complement strand
GGCCGATTTCTATTCATCTTCTTCTACAAATCTCTTTTAAATTCCTTTACATTACTCTACTGTCAGATCTGGGTTTAACATTTAGTGATTCTTTTATCATTGAATGTGACTTTTCAAATTTCTTAAAACCTTTTCGTTTTAAAAGAAATAGTTAATGAATCGTCTTAATAACGAAATTCTCTGTTACCAATACGAATCGCTTTGAGACGCGCAAAAAAGTCTGACACACGTGACCTGCTATAACTTCCCTCCAATATTTCTCATCATGGCATTTCCTTAAAAGTCGTATTTTCCTCTCTCTTATTTCTTTTCTCTCTCTTCCTACCTATAAATATGTGATCTCTTCCCTCATATTTTCTTTACGCTTTCAAAATCTTTTGACGAACCTCTGCCAAAAAGAAATTGCAAGCAAAGAACTCTCAAGAACACTCCTTAGATGAATCTTTTCTTTAACTTTGAAATGTTCTTCTTCCTTTTATGAAACTGTTGTTTGACATTTTAAGAACCTTGTTCTCTTAAAACTCAAACAGGAAGATTAATAACATATTCTCATTCGTGGTTATAATCTAAAAGATTCACAAACACTATTCTACTTGTAAAACCCTAATATCTCATTTTTGGATGTTTCAAAAGAAGTTTTATTGTTCTAAAACTTAAAAAGATCACAAACAAATCTTGGACTACTAATATAAACTGTTGTTTTTCTTATATCTTCACCAAAACAAAAATGGCTGCCAAGAATGTGAACTTTACCGTGGAAGACATTTCCTTTAAGGCCAACAACCACATAGCCTTGTTGGATATTCCGACAAACAAAACAATCTACGTGGACATTGTTGCCTTCCTAAGGATGTCCCCAATCGCTTACGCTCTCAACCATGAACCTATTATGGTTAGGGAGGCCCTTCAGGAGTTGTGGATGACTGCTGAAGTGGTGCAAGAGGAAGACAAAAATGGTCATAAGGTGGAGAAAATCTATTTAACCTTCAATAGGATGACTATAAGCTTTGGCGTGACCACTCTAAGGCACGCTCTTCGCTTCCCAAAGGGTCCATTCGCCAACGACCTTACTATTGAAGAAATCATCGCATGCCTCGATGACATTGGCTACGAATGGCCAATGAAGAAGGACTCTAGCGAGTCGCTCAAGTTGCTGTCCAAAATTGAGAAGAACCTCATGTCTGCGGTGTGGCAGTTCCTGTTCTCACACTTCATCTAGAGCATGGGTGGAAAGACTGGCGGCCAAGATCGAGCATCCATGGTTGCTCTCACCATCGGTATCCTAATGATCTGTCGCCGACCAATCAACTTTGCTGCTATCATCTTCAACGATCTGGCGCTTAAGATGCAAAAGCATCAGAGGGAGAAAGTTTTTCCCTACACCCGCTTCTTGTCGATGGTATTCACCAAGATTTTTGGCGAGAAATACTCCAAGGAATGTAACCTTCCCTTCCTGTCTACAGGCTTGGATCCAGGATTCTGGATCACAAGCTCAGGGATGGAGATGTTGCACTATCTTCAATGGTGCAATACTCTTCAGTTCCTCCTTCTCCTCCCCAGGTGGACAAGACAAGGGAAAACCCCCAAAGTCTAACCCAACCACCACAACCCTTTCTACAAAATGCCCATTTCAACCAACTCTTGGTTCTCCTTCGAGAACCAAGAAGGCCAAAAAGGGACTACCTCATCTCTGGCTGTGACCTCTCAAAAGGTCTTAGCTATTAAAAGAAGCCTTAACCCCGAGACACTTTTAGTCAACCTTCCCAGCTCTTCAGTGATATCTGAGATCACTGTCGTACCAGTGGCTCCTCACCCAACTACCTTAGTGACCTAAATCACTGAAGATGTGAATATTAGCGCTGTCGCCACTGAACACTCACTTCCAACCATCTCATGCATCTTCTCCTCCCCTCCTTTATTGGTCTCTACACGTGTCCATGAATCATTAGTGCCAGTCCTCCCTGATGATGGAACACCCACTACTGGACCTGAAATAGCTCCTCTAGAAGCTCCTCAGCATACTGGTGCTCATCCTCTTGAGTGCACCATGGAGCCAACCAGCGTTAATCTTTCAGATAATGCTAAAGATCCCTCAGGTACTCAATCTTCCTAGCCATTCATTTCTTCTAACCCCGAGCTTCCATATGCTCAATCTCATTATTTTCAGGTCCTTCTAAGGCCCAAGCCATGGATGAAGAAGAATATGACATGGCGACGGACGTGAAGCTGCTCCTTCCAGCAGTCGAGACTATCCTCATCAAGATGGACGGGTCCATAAGGACATGTCTCGTAGGGACAAAGTCGCTGCTAACTTGTCAGCCGTCAGGGCTAACGCCCAAGAGGTGAAAGGCCAACTCTCCTCTCTCCAAGAGGCCATTCAAGCAAATGTTGAGGCCATTGTTGCTCTCATGAGCAAGGCCGATGAAGCACATGCTCAAAATGTCCATCAAGCAGAGCTGCTACAACAATTTCTGGTCACTCTCAATCAGCCAGTACCAGTACCTAATCCCTCCTTTATCTTTGATGATCGCACTTAGTTTAATGAAGCACGTGAAGCGACGATAAGCCTAGCCAGTGCTCTTACAAGGCTAGAGGAGATTATGGTCCTTCAAATTCAAAGTGGCGGCAAACTCTCTGGCTTTTGCTCTCAATCCATCTCTAGAGAGGGAGGGATAAGGTCTGACGCAAGACCATTTGCTTTTGCTGCCCCAGCTGAACCTGCTACTCCAGCAACCCATGAAGCTGAAGCTCCTAGAGCTGAAGCTGACGCTGAGGTTGTCTATGATACTCCAACCTCTTGTGAAGCTCCTACAGCTGAGGAAGTTGATGTCGTCCGAGCTGAAGCTCGTGACGATGACCTTCCCATCACTTCTGCACTTGTTGCTGGTGATGTGGTAGAAGACAATTGTTAGGACCGAATAACTCTATTTCTTGGTTAAGATTACTTACTTGAATGATTGGTTTGACAGATATAGTGCAGCGGAAAAGATAATAAATCAAACAAGTAGAAATCGATGAGAACACGATGAAGATTAATGAAGAACACAGGAGAAAGCTTCAAAGGATTTTCAATTAGATGAAAATATTGACAATTACAATTCTGGAAGCACACTGAATT
This sequence comes from Cynara cardunculus var. scolymus, assembly GCF_001531365.2. Classification (NCBI taxonomy): domain Eukaryota; kingdom Viridiplantae; phylum Streptophyta; class Magnoliopsida; order Asterales; family Asteraceae; genus Cynara; species Cynara cardunculus. Next base: position 7,085 of record NW_020203156.1, on the reverse strand, counting down.
ACAAAGGCCTACGCTGCTATTTATACAAGCAAGTAACYRTTTTTYTGACATKACYTAAAGTAAATTAATCTAAGCCATTCGATCAAAACCAATTACAGACAAGAACACGTGATAGGCATGAGCAGCTAAAAGACCTAAGAAAAACAGCTTAAAGATAATCTACACAGAAGACATTGCTGCAGACCCTCTGTTAGACAACACAGAGGCTCTGCTAGATGAAACTTGGAAGTACGCAGAGGAAATCTTCCAGAACCTCTGTGAGACACGACAGAGGTTCTGTCGACTAAGTCTTGTAGCATTGTCTTCTCAGAGGACCAGTTCCAGAACCKYTGTGAGACACGACAGAGGTTCTGTCATTTGAGACTTGTAGCTTGTGCATCTTTTGTTGTTGGTCCTCTGTGGTCTTCTGTGACATATCATCTTCTRTMAATACTTGCAGTTTTACTTTTTCAATACTTTTACATTTAAGGAACTGAGAGCTAACAATCTCCCCCTAAGTATGAAAAAGTAAACTATGAACTTTGGGTGCAAGTGTATGACTTAATTGAATTGAAATTACAATAAGTGATTAAACATCATCCTCTGAAATAATTAAGATGAAAAGAATTACAAAGTAAAGAATTACAATGTAAAGAGTTACAATGTAAAAAATTACAAATGTAAAGAATTACAAAACTTGAACGACAAAAATTGAAACATAGGCTCGATCCTGGGACAGAAGAGAATCAGACTTGAGACTCTGGGAAATTGTCTACCGCATACACAAAATCTGACTTTATAGTTCTGTAGACGTCGAAGATGAACTCTCTGAAGTTGATTTGTACTCTGATTGCGTCCAAGAGAGATGACACTTCACCAACCCTGTAGTGTCTTTTATCCACCTCTGCCACGATACACTTGAATATCCAGTCCAATGTCTCCGATGAATACTTGTGCGCTTATGTTGGGTCAAATAATCTAAGTATCTCATCCTTGTCCAATTACACAAACCCATAAATGGGATTGTGAAGAATGGTGTTTGGATAGTACCTATACACCCAACTTGGCCTGCTGTAAGGAGGAGTGATCTTCAAATTCTTCTGTGCTAGACGCATGGCCAATTCAAAATCCTTCTGGCTGTAGTACATTACTTGTGCGCGCATAACTTCGATCAGCCTTCTGAGGGATACTTGATATGTTGACCTCCTCTCCATGTAGATATTAAGGATTTTATGCATATAAATGAGATCATACACGCAGAGGTTATACAGATCAGCGTCAGAGAATGTATAGATGTTCCCGTCTTCTCTCCTTACAACGTATTGAGAGTAGAGCACAGCCTTCTTCAATAAAGTTCTTAGGGAAATTGACACCAAAGATTTGATCATGTGGCGCGAGAAGACCTGCTCACGAGGCCTTGTAAGTCTGGATAATCGGAATTTGGCTGCGGCAAAGGGAATCCCAGTGAGCTCTGGGTCGTAGGGTGGCTCTGTGTCTGTCACAGAGTATCTCCATATAAGAATTTCCTCTGGGGTAGTAACGGGCTCTGTGCGAATGTTAAGCGTAGGAATCTTGCTCATAGACTCCAAAATCTCATAGACCCGTCCCCCTGGAGTACACTCTGGCATCTTTTTTTTTCTTCTTCTTCCAGGATAGGCCTCTGGGTTGATCCCTCTGCAAGGATGGGCTTAACAGTTCCTTGCAGAGCATCGAACGTACCCATGGACGTTGTTTGTTGGACTTGTGGGATTGCAAAAGATGTGGCCTCACCTTCTCTGACATGCATAGGCGCTCTGCCCCTTTTCGCATGAGCCTCTGCCTTGGATTGCTTTAGGACTCTGAGGAGTTCGGGTTCATCAACGTATTTTTCTTCATCGATTGGCACAGAGGATTCTGAGCTTGAAGATGAACCCTTCTTTGATGACTCTACAGCTACGGCCTTTCCCTTGCCTATAGGCTCTGCAGCCTTTTTCTTTCCTTTATCAGTAGCTGTAGGCTCTCCAATCTTTACACCCATGGCAGGTGCTCTGGCGGCTGGTTTCTTCTGTTGTGGGGCCTTGGCGTTTTTCTTTTCCTCCTTTTTCTCCCCCTCATGACGATCACCATCACGCCCGTGATCGTCATGGCTCTGGATGGCATCACCCTTGCATGAAGTAAGGGGAGCCCTCCTCAAATGGCGTAGGATTCTAGTGGCCGCCTTGTACATCTTTTCTATTACCTTTTCCGCACCCGCAGAGGCATTCATCACGTCAAGCTCTGTAGCCCACTTGAGTTTGGAGACGGTGGATAGAACTTCTGCWCRAAGGAGGTCACCTTCCTTGGCAAGCTTGGACATGGATTCTGCGAGTTTATCATTGGAAGAGAAGAACTCCATTTTAAGCATAGAGAAGTGGTCGATCAAAGTATTCCCTTGGGAATCCCCCATGGCGTCCAGTTCTCTGCAAGTGGCCAAGTGGTTGATGTTGGTACTTGAGGACTTGGACTGGAGGCCATAGGTGACCGCAGAGGAAAACATTTCCTTGATCTCGTCACGGAAGGAAGAATAATCTGTGTAGCCCGCTGTGACGAAGTCTCCTACAAACTTTGCCGCCATTTCTGTAAGTTCATCCTTTAATGTTTTGATTGAGGAGGGGTTGAGAGACATTGCTTGGAAAGCCTTTGAAAGATCGTCCTTCTGTAAGACAGAGCTCTTAAGGGTTGTCAAAGAAGTCTTCAGCTCTGCGGTGGTGGAAGACAACTCCCTCAGAGCCTCTGTTAGTGGTGTAAGATCCTGAGGTTGAGACTGCGAGATGAACAAGCTTTTCAACTCGTCCATCTTGGTGAGCAACTATGTGGCAAGGGCTTTAAGCTCCCCCTTTGTCACATAGTCGCTCTGGGAACTCGGACCACCAACACATGGTGATCCTTCTGCCTCGGAGCCTGAGGCACCCTCAGCGGCTGGCATAGCGTAGCCTGCTCGGGGACTTCCACCAKATCCTYRMACATCTCCWWGAGGAGAGCCTAMTGGTGTTCTRTAGAYTTCATGCCCGGTAGGTTCAGAGCCTAACCTGGCAGAGGTATCTAGTGGAGATGRTGGACGTTCTAGATCCACCACCTCTGTGACCCTTACCTGTGCCTCTGAAGCACGTTCTGGCTGATCTCGCTCAAGTGCAGAGGCAACACATGCCTCTGTGGGTTCTATCGAGTCCATGGGCGAATGAACTCTTATAGTAAAACCTTCATCCTTTTGAGAGGATGGAGGAGTTATATGTGGGTGCCCGGGAGTGCGTTCCACAAAGGATGAAAGAGTATCCTCTGTGGCGGTTGGATGGGTTGGGATCGTCTTGTGCGAGCCTGTTTCAATAGAGGGTCCCTCTTGAACAGGGCCTCTAGAATCGTGGATTGCACTGGGAGTTTGGCTTGGATGTGTGCCAGGGGCATCTTTTTCTCCTCGCCTAATTCTTCTACTTCTTCTTCTTCCTCATCTATAATGATCTCTGTCCCCAACTGAGATGGATCGATTGGCGCCTAGAACTCCTTCTGGATATTCGATAGAACATCTTGAATTTGTTCCGTTGGGGAAACGTTGATGTGTGCCTTGCGCAACCTTCTGCACTTTGGAGCTGTAGCCTATGCCTGCTCTTCTGCTGCGATAGCCTCTGTGACCACAGGTTCTGTGATCGCAGACTCTGTACATTCAACCTTCTTGGTTTTTCTTTTCTTAGGCTTGGGCAGAGGCACAGTTGGGCCCTCTTCTTCTGCGGGCCTCTTTTTCGCCTTCTTCTTCACAGAAGTATCACCAACCTTCTGTGACTTCTTTTTCTTCTGGCGTGGAGGTGATGGGATACTAGGTGGATTCTCACTCATCTCACCAGCCACTACTGGCTCCTCCGTTCTTACCTCCACTCTCATTTTATCCACACTCTCACCTAGAGGGACTCCTATGCGTGGTGGGGTTGCAGGGACCGGTTCTGGTCACCTGTTACCACGTTTGTAAGCTTTGCGTTCTTCATGAGATGGATACCTGAGCATGGCTTTAGAGATTAGACGTGGGCTTCTGTAGCCATGCTCGTGTTCCATTGGGTGAAACTCTTTAAACGGATAAAGCCGCGCGTTGGGCTCTACGGCTGGCAGCTTTGCGGCCAGGAGGTCGCCAAAAACCAAACTAAGGAAGCGTTGTAAGATGAGATTTGGTTGGTTTACGTCTTCCTTGGCCTTTTGTTCGGCCTGTACCTTCTTTTTCTCGCCTTTTTGGCTGGCACACTTTTTCTTTATGAGGCCAACCATATCGTCGAAGATCAATTGGGCATAATCAAGAGGCAGATTAAAATATATCCCATACATGATTGAAATCATGGCATGGGAAGTCTGGTCATGGCTTCCAACTTTGCCGGTTAGACAGCAGTTAATTATTGAAAAGAGGGTGTTCCAAATGGGTGGTAGATTCTTACGCCAAAATTGGGTTCTTTTAGAGATAGGGGTTGCGTAAGAATGGAGTTCCAAAAATTTAAGGAGTTCCTCATCTGAGGGAGTAGCAGCAAAAGAATTCAGATTCAATTGGGCAAGAGTGGGGAGGTGAAGAGCAGTTCTAAGTGTTTCAACACTCAATTCCAGTGGAACCAGTGATTTGTTCACTGGGTGAGAGGCATAACCAACAATGGTTAGCCCTGAGTTATCTAAGGTAGTGAGGTATGCGC
>NW_020203156.1:0-965 GCF_001531365.2 Cynara cardunculus var. scolymus | reverse complement strand
TGTGTGATATATGTTTCTGGTGTGGGGCGAGTGGCAGTTAAAGCATAAAAGATTGGGTGATTCTTAAGAATTGAAATGAGAGGATGAGTGGATTCGGGAAAACCTGAGATTGACGGAACGAATGAAAGAGCATGCGAGGTTAGGGCTTGCGCCTGAGTGACCTCGTTGTCACTTGAGACGTTCACYGACTGGGCGGACGCACTCGAAGAAGACATAGTTGCAGGTTTCTTTGAAAGAGAGAGAGAGAGTTGCAGGTTTTCTGGGTTCGTCTGAGAGTATATGAAAGTTTGAGAGCGTAAGGTTTAAAATGGGGGAGAAAGAGGGTATTTATAGGTAAGGATTTCAAAAAATCGAACCGTCCACAGTACGAAAAGTCGTGTAATGAGTGGTTTTGGGTGAAACGGTTCAAAAAAGTTATGACACATCGTATTGGGAAGAGGCACGATTAATGACGTGCGCTCTCGTTTTCTGACACGTGCGTGTGAGTTCTTACCCTTATCCACAGAACTACGCGCACCATATCAATAGACAAGAACTATTGAGAGTTCTGTCAGAGGCTTAAGGGTTACAAAGCCTCTGTGATATGTGTCGGGCCTTCTTATTAGAGTTACACCTTTATACCTCAACGGTTTTTATAAAATCCATAGAGAGATCAGTATTTGCTCAGCTCAACTCACAGAGCCTCTGTTGGAAGCACCAGAGGTTCTGATGAGATGACCTCTGAAAGCAAGATACTTCAAAACGTTTTTGCACCTTCTATGGTTTTAATTTTTGAAAACTCCCTCTCTGATCCAGCTTCCTTGGCTCCCCCTTGAATAAAAACCATTTTTAAAATCCTTATGAAGAAGTGTCACAGAAGATCCGTTCAAAGAGCCTCTGTAAGCAGTCACAGAGGTTCTGTGAAAAAGACTTCTGTGAGCTAAAACATTTTATTCTTCTAGAGGTTTTATCTTTTGAAAAACAAC
>NW_020203155.1:10225-22887 GCF_001531365.2 Cynara cardunculus var. scolymus | reverse complement strand
GGGGTTGTGCCAGTAGCAGGAACTCTTGAAATTAAGTTCATTGGCACATAAGGAGGATTGTAAAGAAATTCATATATCCTTGGGTGAATTCCTTCCAAAAAAATTATCATTCGCACCTTCCATTGCGGATACTCCTCACGAATAAGCATGGGAGGTTTTGATTGAGAACCAATGCTCATGAATGAGGTATTGGCCAGGTTCGCCATTGAAATTAGAAGGAGAAAAACATGAATAAGATGAAACTGATTTAATTGAGGGAAACAGGGTAAAATGAAGAAGACTTGTGTTCTATAAAATGCAGATTAATACCAAAAACAGAATTAATCGAATGAGAATTCAATTCCTGCTCTGATACCAATTGTTAGGACCTGTAAATTCAGATTTGGTATTTGATCTCTTACTCTGGATGATCTTTAGGACGATTACAGTGCAGCGGAAAACAATGATAAGAACACAACAGAGTAATTAACCAGGAACACACAGATTGATATGAAGAAGATGAACCCAATAGAATAGCTTCAAAGGTTTTTCAATTGATTGAAAATAAGACGGTTACAATACGGAAGCACACAGAATTACAAAGGCCTAAACTGCTATTTATACTAGTTCCTAACGACCTTTCTAACATGACCTTGATGTGTGAAATCATCCAAGCCATCCAAATAAAGTCGATTAAAGACCTATTGACGTGAGAAGCACGTGCAGCTAACAACCTTTGAAAAACTGCAGAACAGGATCTTCACAGAAGACGAATCCGCAGACCCTCTATGAGCCATCTCAGAGGCTCTGTTGCAGAAGACTTATAGCTTCTTATTGCCAGAGGACCATTTTCCAGAACCTCTGTGAGAGACAACAGAGGTTCTGTCATTATTGACTTACACGATCAAACAACTTCTGTTGATGGTCCTCTGTTGTCTTCTGTGGAAGATACCCTTCTGTCAACACTTGTAGAATACTTTTACATTAAGTAAATATTGGAGCTAACACTATATTCTCTGGTGATCAAGGCCAGAGTTTTCATCATCTCTTTCATCGAGACTTCCTCCTCAGAATTCTCCTCACTCTCAGCTATCAGGATCTTCTTCTTCTTCTTCTCCTTCTCTTCCTTCTTTCCAGAGTTGCCATCCTCTGCAACTAGAGCGAGCGAACCACCATAGTTCTTCTTCTTCTGAAGTACTTGAGGCTCTTGACTTTTAAGAGAACCAAATAAGTCAGCCAAAGTCCAAGCTTCCAAATCCAAGGTGGCCTTCATAGACATGGTTAGGTGCATCCATTCAATTCCAAGGCTCTTCAAGAACAGAGAGTTGTTGTCCTTTGTCGTTCTCATTACTCCATACCTTTTGCAATTGCTAATTAAGGTGTTTAATCTGGAGTATGTGTCCGACAGGGATTCACCCTCYTTAGCCTTGAAGCTGTGGTATTCRTCAATGYARATGGCTCGATTGTTCTTGAGTGTTTTCTTACCTCCTTCAATCTATTTTTCTAATTCTGCCCAAATATCCATGGACAATTGACAGTGATCGATACATTTGAAGATTTCATGAGGTATTGCCATGATTAACAACTGTTTGCATTTGCTGCCCAAATCAACCAATATATTGTCTTCATCACTCCAGTTAGCAATAGGTCTTGGCTCATAATGCTCAGGAATTTCAGGGGTTGTACCAGTAGCTGGAACTCTTGGAATCAAATTCATTGGCACATAAGGAGGATTGTAGAGAAATTCACAGATTCTGTGGTGAATTCCCTCCAAAAAGTTGATCATTCGTACCTTCCATTGCAGATACTCCTCACGGATGAGCATGGGAGGTTTTGATTGAGATCCAGTACTCATGAACGAGGTATTAGTCAAGTTCGCCATTGAAATTAGAAGAAGAAAAATAGGAACAAGATGAAACTGATTTAAAAGAGTAAAACAGGGTAATCTGAAGAAGACTGGTGTTATAGAAAAAGCAGATTAATACCAAAAACAGAATTAATCGAATAAGAATTCAATTCCGGCTCTGATACCAATTGTAGGACCTGTAAATTCAGCTTTGATATTTGATCTAATACTCTGAATGAACTTTAAGACGATTAAAGTGCAGCGGAAACAATATTAAGAACAAAACAGAGTAATATAAACCAAGAACAGACAGTGAAGAACATGAACACAGGAGAATAGCTTCAAAGGTTTTTCAATTCAATTGAAAAATTAAGACGATTACAATTCAGGAAGCACACTGAATACAAAGGCCTTAGCCGCTATTTATACTAGCTCCTAACGACCTTACTGACAAGATCTAGACACGTGAAATCATCTAAGCCGTCCAAATAAAGTCGATTAAAGACCTAGTCACGTGAGAAGCATATGCAGCTAACAACCTTTGAATAACAGTTGGGAAAGGATCTTCACAGAAGACGAAACTGCAGACCCTCTGTGAGCCATCTCAGAGGCTCTGCTGTAATTGACTTGCTTGTTCTTATTGACAGAGGACCATTTTCCAGAACCTTTGTGAGAGACATCAGAGGTTCTGTCACACTTTACTTGCTCGAATATCAGGCTTCTGTCGTTAGTCCTCTGTTGTCTTCTGTGGAAGATAAGCTTCTGTCAAGACTTGCAGTACTTTTTCTATACTTTTACAAGAGATGAAAAACAGAGCTAACAGCCCCTCTGGTCAACAACACTAAGAGTTTTCTTCAGCAACTCAACCAGAGGCATACGATGAAGATATAAAGATAAGGTTGAATCATCATCCCATGAAAGACAGTTGGAGATGACAAATCGACAGCTGGATTTCAAGTTTATCTTAATTTATAGTTTATCCGTAGTTTAGATAAACTTTATCCGTTAGTAGAAGATTAGCTAAATAGTCTCACTAGATAGTTATCTTCTAATTAGCCTTCTAGTATAAATAGGTGATTAGGACTAATGTTAAAAATGTCGCTTTTACGTTTTTCATATTGAATAAAGTGAAATCATTGGCACTCAAGATTATTCTTATAATGTTCATACATTGTTCTTGAGTGTTCATTTGGTTCATTAAAACACTATAATTTGGTTATTCTTAACTCGATTATTAGTGTTATTGAGAGATCTGGGATCAACAATAGAGGTATTTCTGTTAAGCACTCAGTCCCTCCAAAATTTTTACAATATGCTCAGTTGATCACAATGATTGATCAAAAATAGTATTGCAAATAAAGTACAATAATCAGATAAAAATTGATCAAGATATTTGGCTTTTAAGCACAATCAATGAAGGAATTGTTAGGACTGAAATTCAGTGTAAAATTGTATTCGTCTTTCAAGTTAATTTTGTCTATAATTGTATTAAAGTCATCGTGTTTGACTTTTCTTAGGATAGTTTGACTTTGACTTTGTCTAGATGTTTGACCCTATATAAAGGGTTTATTCTTTGTAATTTTGTAAGGATGCATATTGTAATATCAGATTACGTAATAATAGTTTGACCATATATTGGGCATTGACTTTCTCTCTCATCTCCTTCTAAGTGTTCCTAGATGAAAAACATCTCTGCCATGGATTTCTTGATTATTAGTTGAAGATTGATCATGTTTGGGATTATCAATTGGTATCAGAGTGGATATGCAGGGAATTTGATTGAAGAAATCATCAAGAGTTGCACAATTTTTTGGAATTTCATGATATTGTTCTTGAAGTTCATATTGTTCTTGAATGTTCATCCTTGCTCTACATAAATTTCTTTCAAAACTTTCATTTTTGGATGTTTATTTGTTAAAATTGTGATCATTGTGTACGTTTTTATGTCGTGAATCAGTGTTATTCATTCAATTTCATGATTTGATCATTGATAATAAAGATTTGAAGAGTTTTATAAATTTTGAAGTTATTCGTGTTCTTATGAAAATTCATCAAAAAGATAGAATTTGATCCATTTTTGTATGAGTTTTTGTAAGTTTTCTATTTGTTTGTTGGGTTGATCTGAATTTGAATGACATTTTGATTGAATCTTGTTAGAATATCTTTACTTCTCTTCATTGAGCGATTTAAACTTGGTGTTAGACAAAGCTTTGAGCAATTAAAGTTCATGTATTGAGCGAATTAGCTCATGTGGTGTATGATTTACATCATAGTGTGAGCAAGTTAGTGTTTTTCCTCACACACCTCTTGAGCGAACTTGAGAGGAATAAGGAACATAGCTTTGAGCGGATTCATTCATACCCCTTGAGCGATGTATTTCATGTAGTGAGTGATTTAGCTTATTAGTTAAGCGACTTAGGTCTTGTGGTGAGCGATTTAGGCAGTAAGTTGAGCGACTTAGTTCATAGAATGAGCGATTTATACTTAGTGTATTTTAAGCCTTGAGTGATTTAGGTAGTGAGTTGAGCGATAAAGAGTTAGTTGTGAGATTTACATCAACTTGTGAGCGGTTTAAAACGTAGTGTTCAGCGATTTATTACAAGTCCTGAGAGATTTTGAGTTTAGCCTTAAGCAATTTAGTCTTTGGTTTGAGCGATTTAGGTTCATTCTTGTGCGATTTAGGTACAATCCTTGAGCAATTTAGGCACAATTTGTTTAACATTGTTTAAGGATTGAGTAAAGGAGTTCTTCTGAATTTGTTTGAGCCTTGCCTAATTTTTGCTAAATATTCTTGTTAACCAGATTGAATTTCCCGAAATTGTGTGATTTGTGAATTTTTTTTAGAGTTATTGTGTAATATTTTTTGATTGTACTGCATAGATTCTTTATTTGATCAATCTTGATTTTCTTAATGGTAGCTTTTCTTGAGAGAGAGGATTGCTGAATTGGAAAAAGAGTAGAGGATTATAAAGGAAAATATTTTAATATGTTCGATAAAAATTTTGCTGATAAAGAATTTATCAAGGACCTACAAAGTGAAAATAAAACCTTGATAGAAAATTCTGAAAAGATTTTATCTGATAAGACTAATGAGTTTGAGAGAACTTTGGACAAAGTAAGGAAAGAATGTGAAGAAGAGCTGAAGACTTAGATTGATGCTAATAAGAAGTTATTCAACAAACTTCAAGATTTGCAAAAAGTGAAGAATTCTTCTAAAAAAGTTAATCCAGAGAGTGAGAACTTAACTGCAAAACTCAATAAATCTGAAAGTGATTTATATGAGCTAAAGAATGAATTTGAAAAGGAGAAGAAAAGAGTTTCTGAAAGAGAGAAAAAGTTTGATGTTGAACGCTTATCTTATGAGAATAAGATAAACTCTCTTGAGATGAACGCAAAAATGCTGTTAAAGCAAATCTCGGATTTTGAGAAGCTAATCATCTTGGAACGTGCCAAGAATGATAAAGAAAAGAAAGACATCATAGAAGATTGTCAGAGCCAAACTCATAAATTGTTTGATAGCATTGCTCTAACGCAGAAGGCTTTAGATGAAGAGAAGAAGCAATTTGCTCTTGAGAATAGAAATACTACAAAGAAACATACAGCTATTGCTTCCCATTCCCTTAATCTGAAAAGATTATACAAGTGGATTTGAAAAGATCTGCTTACCTTTTTATGAATTGACGGTTCTCGTTGAAGTTTCATTCATTTTCAAGTATGATGTAATGATTCTCATTTCATCATAAGGGGGAGTATGTAATAATGAATGAAATGTACAATTCCGAACGATATAAAGGGAGTATGTTATAAAGATCAAGGGGGAGTAACATCAAAGTCGGCAACAGACTCAAAAGAAATGTAACTGGAGATAATTACTAACGATTATTCTTGTGCTACAATGTCTGAGAGTTTTTGAATGTGAAGATCATTGTTTGAAAAATTTATTGTCAGAGATTTCTCATTGAAATTAAAGTTTGTTCGTTATCTGAAGAAATTCATTTGTAGGGAGAATGTCTGAAATTCATTTTCTGAAGATTGTTGCTGTTTTTGGTCTACATTGTCAAAAGAGAAGATCATCGCTGTTCTACATTCGAGGGGGAGAATGTTAGAAGATATTTCTCAACAAACGATTGTCTGAAGATTTCAAGTTGGAGATTGTCATGAAGAAGACATAGAGTGCTTAAAGCAATAAAGTTCAAACAAGACTCAAATTGTGCAAATTCTTTCAAGTTTGAATACAAAGGGGGAGAATGTTATGACTGAAATTCAGTGTAAAATTGTATTCGTCTTGAAAGTTAATTTTGTCTATAATTGTATTAAAGTCATCGTGTTTGACTTTTCTTAGGATAGTTTGACTTTGACTTTCTCTAGATGTGTGACCTTATATAAAGGGTTTATTCTTTGTAATTTTGTAAGGATGCATATTGTAATATCAGATTACGTAATAATAGTTTGACCATATATTGGGCATTGACTTTCTCTCTCATCTCCTTCTAAGTGTTCTTAGATTAAAAACATCTCTGCCATGGATTTCTTGATGATTAGTTGAAGATTGATCATATTTGGGACTATCAGAAGTGATGTTCAAAGTCAGGTTATTTAGTAAGTGAGAGAAATGAATGAATATCTGTAAGAACGAGTTTACAAATTCAGAATATTCAAAGAATTATCAAATGTATATCAATCAAAGAAAAAAAACAGAAAAAAATCTTTGAATACAAACGAGCGTATTATCACCGAAAATGATTTTATATAAGAGACGTGATAATAACAGTTTGGAGAATAGCTGAAACAGGTATTAGAATTATGTAAGATGAGAAATTACGCAAGTAAAATATCAGGAAATACTTGTTCAGAAAATGTACTCGTTTCCTCAAAAAAATTTCACTTCCCGAAAACATTTATTTAAAAACTTATAGAGACTGCCCCTAGAAAGGAGATTTAAGTATTATTGCATTTCAGCTCAAAAATTAAAAAAAATAAAGGAAACATTTTTAGCACGGGTCTTAAACTGAGTGTTTAGAAACCACAGTCGGTTAAGCACGAGTTCTGAACTGTGTTGTTCAGAAGCCTTTGTTTGGACAAATTATAACCTCCCCCTGAATTTGTGCATCATATGTATGAATCTATGATCAGCATGGTAATGACGCACCTGCAAAATAAGATCAGACAAATTTTGGTACCCAAATGAACTTGGGTTCTTGTTTGTTAGTATAAGGTTGTGGGATATTATAACTGCCAAACCATCTATTTTCATTAGATGTTTTCTTTTTCGCGCTATTAACAGGATGATCATACACATTATAAGATTCATACCAATTATTGTAATCATACATGTTATTACCTTTCCAAATTTTCTAATATATGTTGTCTGCATTTCATCTGTTGTACCTCCTCCTATTCACAAAATCAGTAGTTTTGCATGTGGAGCACATGATCCTTTTCTTGCTTAGATTTATCAAGTCAGAAGTGGATCTCACAAAACAAGGAAGATTGTTAGTAACAACAGAATTACGGGATGCAATAAATTCAAATTTATTAACCCAAATGCTTTTAAGTTTAGAATGAGACTTGGGTAATCCGATGACGTACCCTTGATAGTACTGATTAGAAGAACGATAATAGTTCTTAAAACAGTTGATTTAGTGCTGCTTGAATAACTGTTCGACTTAGAACAGTCATAAAAGCTAGTTTTACACTATGAAGAAGAACCGGTAGAACTTTGAACATAAGAAAAGTATTTGACTTTCTTTAAAAGTTGATCTCGTTCATCAGCAACTAAATCATACTTATTTTTTAGTTCAGTTTTCATCTTCAATTCAGTTTCAAGTTTTGTCTCTAGATTAGACAAATTCTTTGTAGTATCCAAAAACTTACCTTCTAATTCCTTCTTTAACTTTTCAAATACTKTCCTTTCTTTCTCAAATTCCTTTCTCTCTTCGTCTGAACTTCCCTTCTCATTTTCTGAAGCATTGTCAAACCATTTCTTTTTCTCTGTAAGCTCTTTGGCAATTGCAGCATTTTTCTTGGCAGTGTTTTTCTTTTCAAGAACAAACACTTTCTTCTCTTCATCTAATGCTTTCTTCTTCTGAACAATGCTGTCAAACAATTCCAAATTATTTTTTTGGCATTCTTCTTCATACTCTTTCTTCTCTTTATCAAACTTGGATCGTTCCAAGATGATAACTTGTTCAAAATCTGATATTTGTTTTGAAAGCAAAGCGACATTCAGCTCTAATGTTTTTATCTTGCTTTCAAACACTTTCCTTTCAGTATCAAACCTCTTTTCAGTTTCTAAAACTTTATTCTTCTCTAGATCCAATAATTTCCTTGACGCAAGCAGATCACATTCAGACTTATGAAATTTATCATTTAAGTTATCAGTCTCTTTATTATTCCTCCCAAAAGAGTGAATTTGCAGTTCAGATTTATATAGTTTAGTTGTTAAGTCATCAATTTGTTTCTTCAATCTTACTGTCTCTTTAGGATCATAAACAGTTTTGATCAGATCATCCAGTTTTTCTTGTAAAACTCTATTTTCTTCCTTCTCTCTCTCATTACAATCAGTTAGACGAATTGTCCATGATATGTTCTCGTTATGCTAAGAATTTAGTTTATCGTATTTTTCTTTAAGTTCTTTATATTCCCTCTCGAAAAACGTTGCCATTTCAAAAAAAAAATTTGATCAAAGGATCTAATGCGTTGAAATAAGTGAAAGAAATCAAAATAATTAAGCTCAAAAAAACACAAAAATTGTTGAGAAATGAGAAAATGACGAAAAACTGTCAAAAATCAGTAAAAACAGTCAAAACTGTTGAAAACAGTTAAAAACAGTTAAAACAGAAAGAAAACAGTTTACGCGATGCAAAACGGTTCAAGAATTCTCAAACAATTCAAAAACAAATCAAAACAGATAAAATCTCAAAAACAGTTAAAAAATCGAAAATTTAAAGATGACAAAAAAAAAATTGGGCCAAAAAAATGGGCTAAAATTTTATTTTTTTTGGACTAGGTATTTAAAAGAGGCCCAAGATGGATCAAGCCTATCGATAAAGCTCTTATCTCTCTCGGCTTGCAATACACTACAAAAAAACAAACAGCCAGTAAGATGAAATCGCTAGACTCGTGAAGCAGTGACCGAGAAGATGAACTCGCTTGCCCAAAATCGTTCGATTAAGATATCCGGATGGAGTTACTGAGTTTTGCCGAGAAACAATGAACGATTAAAGGATAGCTTGTGAACGATGATGTAAATCGGTCAAATCCGACCAAAAGGCTGAGCGAGGTAGACCAAAATCGGTGAAGCAGCTGTGCGATAAAAGTGAAACAGATGGGCTGATGCGATGGACCTAAATCGGACAGGGATGTAATCAATTTATGAGAAAATCGGTCAAAGAGGTGAACGATTTCGGTTAAAATCGGACAGAGTTGACGGCAATTTAATGAAATTGGACACACTTGCATGTAGCTATGGGCGATGTTTGTCGAGAAATCCGGACAGTGATATGCGGGAAACTTAACTATGGTCAGGTCTATGAAAGATGAATACCCAACACAAATGAAATGTTGTCCGAGAAGAAAGGAATCCGAATGAACTTGATGTGCAAAGAACCTTCAACTTGTGAAACCACGTGAGCGATTTGGCCAAAACAGATGAGCAAGATCTTAGATTAAGTGCAATAAGATGGAAATAGAACACTCTGCGATGAAGGAACTCGAATAGACTAACACAAATCGTCTTCAGAGAAGAGATTTCACGTGTTGCGAACAGTCCAATGTCATCATCATCGATCATCTAGTGTCTAAATCGATCAAAGGAGTCTTCAATTTAAGTCAAATCCTCCTTTGTATACTTTTGTAACTAGCTCAAAGCAAATGGTTTTAGGCATTCCCAAAAAGCAACACTGCTGCAAACTTATGTACAAGACAAGAAACCTAAATCTTCAATAAAGAAAATTTATTTGATAAAATGTCAATCATCAACCTTGTATCACTTGTGTTAGGTGCAAAAGCCAAATATTCACCACTAGCCAACAATGGTTCCAGAACTTGATTAAAAGTTGGAGATATATAGCTCTTCCCCACATCCACAAATGTCTCTTTTTTTTTAATGTACGATTGAGTAGGATGAATCTTTGTATCAACTTGTGTCCTTACAGCTATTAACATCAGCATCACCACTGCTCTAATCCTCCATTATTTTTCTCTGAACTGATGAAACAGCAAACGATTGAAATCAACTGAAATTGATTATGGTGATGATAGGATAAGAACAAGAACTCCGGTCAAGAAGGTCAAAACAGAGGAGCGATTTAGTAAGAATACCGAGGGGCGTGCGATTTAGTTAGAACCCGCTAAATCCTTTGAACGATTTGGCTAAAAACAACCAACCTGTGACCGATAAACTTGAATCCAGACAAGGGTTGAGTGATTTAGACTCGAAATCAGATGAAGCAGTGAGCAAAGCAGTCTGCGATTTAGGAGAAATCACCTGTAGAACAATTTTCATTGAGCGATTTAGTAATACGGATGAAGGTCGTTATGTGATGGACTTGAATATGGGTGAGTCTTGAACAATGAAGAACTAAATCAGAGAAGCCTTTGTGCGCTTTTTGAATGATGAAACCCAAATCGATCGAACAAAGAAATTAAATCGAACAACAGTGATTTAGGATGAGCAATTTGAAAGAAAGTTGTCCGATCTAGAAACTAAACGAGCGATGAAATCCGGATGAAGAAATCCGGATGAAGATGAGTGATTTACTAATCCGATTGAGTCTGAGCGATTTATGAATTCGATTGAGGCGATGACGTGTGAATGAATAAGTCTAAATCGGATGACCTTTGTTCGATTTAGACAAAATCCGCTCAAGCCTTTGTGAAGGGCTGTACGATTTGGATTTGGAGAAAGTCCCGAGTCTTGATCGAAGAACTGTGCGATGAAGATTAAATTTGTGCGATGTATGAACCTGAGCAATGAAGATGAGTTCCAGTGTGGTGCAATGATCGGCTGGGCTGTAAAGGTAAAAACAATTGGCCTCAAAAAGATAATGGGCCTTGAGCGATTTTGGCTAAAAAAAATGTAAAAACACAAAACAAAAAAAAATATTAACTAGAAATAGATCAAAAAACTGATTTTTTTTTAAATCAAGAACACGAAAAAATTTAAAAACACAAAATCGATCAAATCTCGAAATGGAATGATTAAAACACAAAACTTTGTGTTTAACAAAGATTCACAATACAATTACGAGCAGTTTGGTCATTGTTTTAACACAAAAACCCAAGATTTTTCAAAAAATTTGGATCAAACTTTAAAAAAAATAAGAACATGAAGAACAACAAAAAATTCCAGAAACTTTTCTCCAAAAATTCTTCAAATGGTGATGATTTCTTCTCTTGATTTCATGCACTCCTGCTTTGATACCAATTGTAATTCCCAAATTATACAAATCAGAAAACAATCTTCAAGAATCAAGAACAAAGATGAATTTAGATAGAGATTTTCACCAAATCTTCAATAGATTTCTTGAGATAATTTCTTACAAAGAGTACAACACTAATCTGATTAACAAGTGAACTAATGACAATTAGAAAGCTAATCACTATTTATACTAAGGAAAACAGTAAATGCCTAACTATTACAAAGCAATATAAAGGGAGAACTTGAATACAACTTTAACGTGCAATCTTGAACCCAACAAAGTCGATGGAGTTCCATCAGACGGAAGAAAGAAGAGAGGGAAGAGAAGAAAGAGAAGATAGAAGAGAAGAGAGAAGAGAAGACAGAGACGGTAGGAAAAATGACCTTCGCTGCTTCAGATGCGAAAAAATCGGTCATTTTTCAAAAGACTGCAGAGAACGTCTGGTGAATGATGCTGACTATTACAAGAACAAGTATAAATACAATCCTAAAGAGCGAAGCCTGATGGCTAAAAAAGAAAATTGGGTGTTTGATTCTTTGTCTAATGAAGAAGATAAGGCACTCATTTGTCTCATGGTCACGTCCAATGCAGAATCCGCCTCTGACTCTGATGAACAGGTATGTAAGTCTTCTATCGATGAAACCAACTCTGGTCCATCAGAGCTAGAGTTAAGGGTGATGAAACTTTCAGAGGATTTCTTAAAGCTTAAGGAATAATTAAATTTTGAAAAATCTGAAAGAATCAAAACAGAAAAAGAAGTTAGTTTCTACAAAAGAGAGACTGATCTTCTAACCGAAGAAAAAGATGAACTCGTTAAAGAAAAGACTCGCATCGCATCACTTAAGAAATCAGAGGAAGGAAACCTTCTGGATCTGAATAAGAAAATAACTAAGGACTTAGAAAAGAAGGCAAAGGCCTTAAAGGAATCCGAAGTAGAAAGACTTAACTCAGTTGCTCTCAAAGATTTCTTCCAAAAAGAAAGGGAGATTCTTCATCAGAGGCTTCAAACCAATGAACTTCTGATGATGAAATATAAGGATGCCCAAAATGTCTACAAAAAACCTAACGGTCAAAAGGACACTCAAGGGATTGGATTCAATGAATTGGACTCTTTCATCGAAACAAAGAAATCCACCCTTGAATCCACTTTCAAACTTGGATGCTGTTGATCCTCTCTCTCAGTGATTTGATGATAATCCTTTTTTCCTTTCACGTTGTATTTGTGTCTCTGTATTTTCAGTTCCAACGATCATCACTGAATATGTTCATTGATCGCTGAAGAACTTGCATTGTAAATTCATCATAGACAAACAATACTTCAAGAAGACAACAYTCACACCAAAGATCCTTCAGCAAACGTCGAAGACTGAAACTGAAGATTAGAGACTGGCGAGTACGTGATCTGAAGCGGTATT
>NW_020203155.1:8561-9490 GCF_001531365.2 Cynara cardunculus var. scolymus | reverse complement strand
GTTTGTCCGTGACAATTTTTGTCTCTGGAAAAACCGGATGTCCCTCTTTCTGGAAGGTGTGGATCCTGAAATTCCACATTATATAGAAAATGGACCATATATTCCATTTGCTATTGTTCCGGCTGTTCCAGCAACAGCTACGACTACCGCGATTCCTGAATGGCAGATTCCAAAGCTCCCACATCAATGGAGCGATGAGGACAAGAAGAAAATAGCTATAGACACGCGTGCTCGGTCTATAATAGCTATGTCTCTTCCTGATGAGATTTATCACTTAGTGATAAAACTCAAAACTTCTAAATCCGTATGGGAAACTTTATGTGTCCAATATTGTCACGCCTCAATTTTTTTTTTCTTTCAAGTGCCGTGACGTCATTCTTAATAACTTATGTCGTGAACAAAAATACGAACTTAAAATTTCAAACACACATAATGTATTTAACATAATTCGTTACATAATTGCGGAAGCGTAAAGTACTTTAACGAATTAATGCTAATTAAAATATCTAATCAAGAATGATTCAAAACATAGTCCCGTCTTTCTCCATTCACTCGTCTACTGACAAATGACACCTAAGATATATACATGTATAGTATAAGCAAAAAGCTTAGTCAATACAATATGGTTTCATGATCACATGCACACACAAAACAGTGTTTTAGCGTATTTTAATTATTATCTTGCAAGTGAGGCCTCGGCTCGTCACTTTTCTTTGCATATGTGGCGTATTCGATGGAAGAGGGCTTCAAGACCTCGGAATTGCAAGCCCTCCTTCATGTCCAACCCACCCCGTACGGTGGACGAATCTTTCCGAATCATACTAGTTGCATATCATTTATTTGCAATACTCACTCATTAATGCAAATCTCATCATGACATGCAACATACATCTCATGCAAGTGACAACATAAATCACATATGCATCATC
>NW_020203155.1:0-7329 GCF_001531365.2 Cynara cardunculus var. scolymus | reverse complement strand
GCCTCTGGTCCTACACGGACACTTAACGAAATTAAGGGTTTTACAGAGGACCTAAAAACGAAGCTAACCATAAAAACATGAATGCTAGTTGAGTATTTTACCTCTAATCGACGAAAAACGAAGATTTCAGATGGGGACTTTCGAGCTCCGATTTCTCTCCCGATTCTCAATGAAAGTTTGGATGAAAACTCTAGAGCAAAGTGTAGCCTATTTATATATTGAGATTTTTGTCGTAATAGTTGAATAATTAGACCAATAGGGAGCTTCAAAGGAGAGGTCGGTTTCGTATCTCTGAATTTGCAGATTTGCTGCATATTTAGAAAACAGGTCCTTTTACATTTGCAGGTCTGATGCATATTTACAAAACAAGTCCTTTTGATTTGGACCTGCTCACATCTGACCCAACAGAGGTCGTTTTCGCACTTCTGCGCTTGTAGGTCTAATGCACATTTACAAAACAGGTCCTTCTGATTTGGACCTGCTTACATCTGACCCAACCCCTTAACTATCGCAAATTTACAGCTTTCACCCATGTCCCGACTTTTTCTTTCACTTTTGGTCCGATTTTAACTTATTTTAAGATTTCGATAATTATTTCCTTAACTAACCACATAAATATTTTAACACCTCAAATAAATTTAATAAATAAAAATTATATATTTCAAGACTCGTACAATATATATATATATATATTTAAAATTTTGGGTTTTACAACTCTCCCCCTCTTGAAAGAAAATTTCGTCCTCGAAATTTCAACCTAGTTAAACAGCTGGGGGGTACTTAGATCTCATCTCGGTTTAAGGTTCCCAAGTTGCTTCGGGGTCTTTGTGAAACTTCCAATGTACCAATACCAACGGAAGTTCCTTGTTTCTTAGTGTTTTAATCTTTCGATGCGATATGCGTTCCGGCTCTTCAATGAAGCTTAACCTCTCGTTTATGTTTACCTCATCCAGTGAAACCACAACATCCTCTTTGGCTAAACATTTCTTTAGATTCGACACATGAAATGTATTATGAATCCCCTGAAGCTCATTAGGTAATTCTAGTCGGTACGCTACTGCTCCCACTCGGTTTATAATTCGAAATGGTCCTATGTAACGTGGTCTCAACTTTCCTTTCTTTCCAAACCTAAGTAAGCCCTTCCAAGGTGATACCTTCAACATTACTTTATCATCCTTTTGAAATTCAATTGGTTTCCTCCTTTTATCAGTATAGCTCTTTTGCCGATCTTGAGCAACCTTTAGTCGCTCTCTAATTTGGACTACCTTATCGGATGTTTGTTGGATTAACTCTGGCCCAGCTAACTGCTTCTCTTCAACTTCTTCACAGCAAACTGGTGTTTTACACTTCCTCCCATATAACACCTCGAATGGTGCTGCTTGGATGCTACTATGGTAACTGTTGTTGTAGGCGAATTCTATCAAGGGTAAGTGGTTATCCCAATTTCCACCTAGGTCGACAACACACGCCCTTAACATATCTTCGAGTGTTTGAATGGTTCTCTCACTTTGTCCGTCGGTCTGTGGGTGGTAAGCCGTACTAAGCTTGATTCTCGAACCTAACTCCTGCTGAAAAGTCTTCCAGAAGTTGGAAGTGAATCGAATATCCCTATCGGAGATGATGGACAACGGTACTCCATGACGAGAGACAATCTCGTCGATATACAACTTGGCAAACTTATCCAAAGTGTATGTTTCCTTTATTGGCAAAAAGTGAGCGGATTTCGTTAATCGATCCACTATTACCCAAATTGCATCATGGCTTCGTAAGGTCTTAGGTAACTTTGTCACAAAGTCCATGGTGATGTGATCCCATTTCCAAACTGGGATTTCCATAGATTGTAATTGTCCATATGGTCGTTGATGTTCTATTTTGACCTTCAGGCAAGTTAGACACTGTTCCACATAGTTGCCAATGGCTTTCTTCATTCCTGGCGACCAATACAAGGCTCTTAAATCTCTTTACATTTTGTTTGTTCCCGGGTGAATTGAGTATCTTGACTTATGAGCCTCATCTAAAATAATGTCCCTACACGGTCCAACATTTGGGACCCATATTCTACCTTGAAATCGTTTCAACCCTTGGGTGTCATCTACGAGGAATTGTGCTTGACCCACAATCCTCTCAGTCTTTTGATTCTCCCTCATTAAACCGTCCTTTTGGGCCTCTAATAACTTTTCAATCAAACTTGTGGTAGCTCTTAAGCTCATAGCCTTTATCTGGATGGGTGCTATGTGATCCTTGCGACTCAAAGCATCAGCTACCACGTTGGCTTTTCCTGGGTGGTAACGTATCTCACAGTCGTAATCCTTTAGTAGCTCCATCCATCTTCTTTGTCTCATGTTTAACTCTTTTTGATCAAACAAGTATTTTAGGCTTTTATGATCTGAGAAGATCACACATCGAGTTCCATACAAGTAGTGTCGCCATATTTTTAATGCGAACACCACTGCCGCTAGCTCTAGGTCATGAGTTGGGTAGCGTTTTTCGTGATCTTTTAACTGTCGTGATGCATAGGCAATCACTTTTTCTCATTGCATAAGTACACATCCTAAACCTTGATGGATGCGTCACTATATACTATGAAGTCCTCTGAGCCTTCAGGTAATGATAAAATTGGAGCGCTACAAAGTTTTTCTTTTAAGGTCTGAAAAGCATCCTCTTGTTTTGGCCCCCACACATACTTGCTTGACTTTTTCGTTATAGATGTTAGAGGGAGGGCTATTCTTGAGAAATCCTTTATGAATCTTCGATAGTAACCGGCCAATCCTAGGAAGCTCCTTATCTCCGTTGCTGATCTTGGAGTTTCCCATTTCATTACTGCTTCTACCTTGCTTGGGTCCACCATGATACCCTTTTGGTTGATCATGTGCCCGAGAAATTGTACTTCACGGATCCAAAACTCACATTTGGAGAATTTGGCATACAACTTCTCTTTTCTTAGTAATTCCATTATTGTACGTAGGTGACACTCATGCTCTTCTTTGTTTCTTGAGTATATGAGAATGTCATCGATGAAGACAATGATGAATTTGTCTAAATAGGGCTTGCATATTCGATTCATCAAGTCTATGAATACCGTGGGGGCGTTGGTCAAACTGAAAGGCATGACCAAAAACTCGTAATGCCCATAACGAGTTCTAAACGCCGTCTTTGGGACATATTCTTCATGAAACTGCAACTGGTGGTAGCCTGATCGTAGGTCGATCTTTGAGAAGTAACTTGCTCCTTGTAGTTGATCGAATAAGTCATCTATTCAAGGTAGTGGGTATCTATTCATTATTGTCGCCTTATTCAACTCCCTATAGTCGATGCACATGCGCATTGATCCATCTTTCTTTTTCACAAATAGCACTGGTGCTCCCTATGGGGACGAACTCGGTCGGATGAACCCTTTATCCAACAATTCTTGGATTTGGTTCATCAGTTCTTGCATTTCCGATGGTGCTAGTCGGTAAGGTGACTTAGCAATCGGTGTGGCTCCGGGTGTTAATTCAATCCTAAACTCGACTTGTCTTTCAGGAGGTACCCCAGGTAGGTCATCAGGAAACACATAAGGGAATTCCCAAACCACTGGGACCTCCTCTATAGATCCCTTTTCCATTTTAGCATTTATAACATATGCTAAGTACGTCTCGCATCCTTTACGAATACATCTTCTAGCTTTGATCACAGATATGAGGTTAACGTGATTGCCAGGCCGACTACCGTACACAGTGATCTCATTCCCATCTTTATTTCTCACTCGAATTAGTTTCTTGAAGAAAATAATGTGAGCCTGATGTTTAGAAAACCAGTCCATTCCTATGACAACATCGAATTCTCTAATGCCCATAGGTAATAAGTGGACCTCAAAGTCTTGACCCTCAATTTCTATTATGCAGTTATCAAAACACTCTCGCACCATGGTGATGTCACCATTAGCAGTTTCGACCTCTAAGTTTTGACTAAGTAATATAGGTGACCTTCCCAATCGTATGCAAAACTTAGTGGAGACGAAAGATTTATTTGCACCCGAATCAAATAACACTCTTGCAGGTATTTTGTTGACTAGAAATGTACCTGTCACTACATCGGGGGTGCCCTTTGCTTCTTTTACAGTCATCTGAAAGACTCGACCCTTCACTTTTGGCGCCTCAGGCTTCTTTTCGCTTGATCCTCCGAGCAACCTTTGTGGCTCTGTGTTCTTCTTGGGGCATTCCCTTTGGCGATGTTCGGGATCACCACACGAGTAGCAGATTGGTCTAGCCTTGCATTCTTTTGACATGTGCCCAGGTTTTTCACAAGTAAAGCAAACTCCCTTGCCATATCTGCATTCACCTGAATGGTTCCTTCCACATGTGGCGCATGCAGTTATTGCCCCACTTTCCCCCCCCAAGACTTGAATTCTATTGAATTTTCCCGGGCTAGCTTGGTTGATCCTTCTCTTCTTAGATGTATCAGGGACATAATTGTCTTTTTCAGCAAGGGTGACCAATTCGACCGCATCTTGAAAGGTAGTGGGTTTTGACATTCCAACAAGCCTCCTAAGTTCCCTTTTCAGTCCATCAACAAACCGATTCACTTTCCTTATCTCGGTATTCACTGATGCTCTGCAAATCGTGACTTCTCGATAAAGATCTCCACATATTTCTCCACGGTCATGTTTTTCTGCTCCAATTGTAGGAACTCATTTTCTAATATTCTCAACTAGAGTGGTGAGAAAAACTTTTCGCTCATTAACTCCTTGAATTCCTCCCAAGTGAGAGATGCAGTCCCCGATAGTCCCCTAGTGGCTCTAATTGATTTCCACCATTGCAAGGCATTCGATTTAAACTTGGTTGATACAAACTGCACCATATGATTTGGTGCACAATGACATGTCAGGAAACAACTCTCCATCTCATCGAGCCAGTTCATAGCTGCTAGTGGTCCATTTTTGCCCTCGAAAACCGATGGATAGGTGCTGGTGAAGGATTTGTAACTACATCCCTTACCACTAGGTTTCTTAACCTCATTATGGTCGAAGAATGCCTCCCCATTTGACTCCTCATGATTGTGAGATTCATTCTTAGATGACTCTTTAACTTCATGGGTTTTACTTCTCGGTGGTTCGGTATGCTTCAAATGAGCATCAACCATCTTAAGTGTTGCAGTTTGAATGCATTCAAGCATTCCAGGCAAAACAACGTGCATACAACATTCCATCTCCTTGGCGATGTTCACTTCTGGGTGTGCGAGCTGAATCGTTGGTCTATTGGGACCGCTCCGGCTTTCAGTTGGCGTTGAAGTCACACCCTCGACTCGATTATCTTCACGACCATTAATATTCATCGACATTGTCACTCTCTTCGACATTCTATAGTAATGAACATTCCGACCATTAACATGCTTATGCATATTATTTTATTATATATATATATATAGCAATATATATACATATACATTGCTATGCGTAAAAAGTAAAATCTCCATCTTTTCCTTCCTTGCTCAATGGTTGGGACTCGCCTCATTACCAACCAATTTTGCCATATAGTATCATTTACACAAGTATCATATATCACTTTCCAAATAATTTAGACCAAGTACCGCACACGAGTAATAAGGTACCATATACTTCTCATTCATCCTTGTAAAGTTCGTAGTCCTAATTAGTGTAATGTTTTTAGAGTCTTTGAGATCTGTTTATTTCTGACCGCGATTGATGCTTTTCTTGTAGTTAGATATTCTATAATTATCAAGTAAAACTTAGGTCGGCAATTATGCATAAATTTATTATCACTTAATACACTTCTAGATGCTTGGGTCAAGCATGAAAAATTTTATAACATAATGTGACGTAATGTCACGTACCATGTATTACTCGAGAGGGAGAAAGTTGTTACAAAAATTCCTATTACATCACAAAAATTTGGGATATGTTGAACAACTAGAACATGTCTCCAAAATGTCAACTATCAAAAGTATCCCAAAATGTACTAGATCAGCTATAAGCATAGTTGAATAGCTAAATATAGGAATGAACTTTTAGGTCTCTCTCTCGTAGGCAAACCTCACTTCTAAGGCATATCAGGGAGGTATGGGTCCCTCATCCATTGTTCAAAAGTTACAGATGGCTGGAAACGCCACAGTGTGCTAACTCTTGGATCCCTTTTGTAGCACTGGACCCAGGCGGTAAGGTACCCTTTCACAATACCTACATAATTTGTGGTTACTCTTTTATAGAAACGAGACCTATCTCCAATACACATAGTCCAAGTCCTAGCGGCTATTCTTCGCTCTTGCGCTAATTGCAACCTCAACATGTGTCATTCCTCCAGCAGGTTATCATTTTCAGTTAGTGCCTTGAGGTATGCCCTTTGCAAATTATCAAGCCATTTACTCATCTTCTCATTTTCTCTTAAGGATCGGGACAATCTATCATTTGACTCATCAATTGTTCCTTGAAGGGCCACTATCTTTTCTTCCAAATTTGAGCGTGTAGGAGAGCTTGGCGTGTAATCTTCGGATGGCTCATACGAGGTCTCCTCTTGGATCGATCCTTGTGATAACGTATCCTGTGGGGGTATTAGGTTGCCACTCGGAGTGCCTCGTCCCGAATTGTGTCCCACACCATGGCTTTCACTAGAGCGATGACTATCCACTGACCCGCCATTTGGGCCTAGCCCATATGGTGTCCTCCGCCCTCTGGGCCCACGCCCGCGTCCTATCCCTTGGTTGATGGCCCTAGTGTGTATAGTGTGCACCATTTTCCTACAGACCATAAGGAAAACACTACGTCACCTATTGTTAAAAATCAAACTTCCTTGTGATAAAAAAATGTAATACCCCAAATTCTCATGTTCTAGAATCCACATAAAGTTTAAGCTTAGGCTAAAAGAAGTCTTAACCTATTTCTCCTAAACTAAAGCTTTGATACCAACTTGTCACGCCCCGATTTTTTTTCTTTCGAGTGCCGTGACGTCATTCTTAATAACTTATGTCGTGAACAAAAATACGAACTTAAAATTTCAAACACACATAATGTATTTAACATAATTCGTTACATAATTGCGGAAGCGTAAAGTACTTTAACGTAATCAATGCTAATTAAAATATCTAATCAAGCATGATTCAAAACATAGTCCCGTCTTTCTCCATTCACTCGTCTACTGACAAAAGACACCTGAGATATATACATGTTGTTAGGACCGAATAACTCTATTTCTTGGTAAAGATTACTTACTTGAATGATTGGTTTGACATATATAGTGCAGCGGAAAAGATAATAAATCAAACATGTAGAAATTGATAAGAACACGATGAAGACGAATGATGAACACAGGAGAAAGCTTCAAAGGATTTTCAATT
>NW_020203154.1:16900-25811 GCF_001531365.2 Cynara cardunculus var. scolymus | reverse complement strand
TCTATGCAGAGGACCAGTTTACAGAACCTCTGTGAGACACGACAGAGGTTCTGTCACTTGAGACGAACGCTTGAGCATCTTCTGCTGTTGGTCCTCTGTGGTCTTCTGTGACAGATCATCTTCTGTCAAAACTCACAGTTTACTTTTTCTATACTTTTACATTTAAGGAAATGAGAGCTAACACTATCCGTACTAGATACGTTGACGGTTGATCTTTACAATGCCCTCAATGAAAAATCTAAAGCAGAAATGCTTAATGTTGATCTTCAAGAACAGTTGAAGATTTACCATTCCAAGATCAAAGAGCTGACCTTTGTTGAGGAAAATCTTAAGGATCAGGTCATTGTAAACCAAGCCATCACCGTTGAACACGAAAAGGCTATCGCTGAGCATGAGCGAGCAATCGTTGAACTTAAGGCTGAGAAAGCTACCATTGAAGGATGGTGTAAAGCTTCTCTCAAAGCCTCTAAGATCATCAACGCTCAGATCCCCACCAAGATAACGACTGGTCTAGGATTCTCCTATGATCACGAAGAACGTGTTACAGACAGATCCATGCTCAAGTTTGGCACCTTCGTCTCTTCCATTTTTAACACGTCTTCCTCTCAGTCTTCTCTTACTGAGAGTCAACTTGAAGGAACTCCTTCGAGTTCTGGTTGCAAAGACAAAGGTAAATCCATTATCACAGCACCCCTTCCTAAGAAGTCTAACAAGTCTAATAGATCAAGGTATATCCCTTTCAGCTTGTAAAGCTTCTTCTTCAGGGACTAGGAAATGTGAACCCTCTCAGAAATCCAAGTCTTAGCTCAAGGTGAACTTTTCACCTAAGGAATCCAAAGCCTCAAAGGTTCCTCCTAGAACCAATGAGAAGAAAATCCTTGGAGATGGTCCCTCTTCTAATTTGATACTTCCTGGCCCTAAAGATATCTTCAGCTTTAGGAAGTGCAAACACTGTGGTGAGAAAACACATATTGCCAGCAAGTGTCCTTCAGCCGCCAAGGCTGGTTCACCAGCTAAGGGCAAGAAAGTAGCCAAGGCTGAAAAATCAACCAAGGCGAAATCATCCACTAAGGCTGCAATAGCAACCAAGGTGAAGCAAACCGTTGGAGCCTCCTCTTCAGGCTCAGCGAAGACAACTCCTGTTGACAAGTCTTCAGCATCATACGTTGTAGTTCCTACCACTGAAACTACTTTGGTAGTGTCAAAGGTTGTTCCTCTCTCCACTCAAACCTCTCCAGGTTTAGTGATGCCATCTGCTGATACTGATTCTTCAGCACCAGTGGATGATGCCTCTAACAAAGCTGAACCCCAATAGTTGGGTTCCAATAGCATTTTTAAATTGCTTCATTGTGCAGGACGTCAAAGGTATATGGTATCTTGATAGCGGATGTTCAAGATATATGACTGGAGACAAATCCCTGCTAACTCATTTCAAAGAAGAAAGAGGACCTTCCGTAACCTTTGGAGGTAACGGAAAAGGATATACTAGAGGTTTTGGTATATTAACCAATGGTGTAACAACGTTCAAACGCATTGCAAATGTTGAAGGACTGAAGCACAATCTTCTTAGCATCAGTCAGCTGTGTGATAAAGACTACACAGTAAAATTCTCGAAGAATTCATGTCACGTTCTTGACAAATAGGATAAGGTTGCCTTAACTAGTTCTCGTCTAGAGAATGTATATATCATCAATATGAATTCCTCTCTCACTAAGAACAACTGCTTCTTCTCTAATGCCTCGTCAGACATTAACTGGCTATGGAGCAAATGACTTTCTCATCTCAACTTCAAGACACTCAGCGTGCTGTTAAGAAATGATCTTGTCACTTGTCTTCCTCAACATTCTTTTGCTAAGGAATCTCTTTGCTCAGCATGTGAAAAAGGAAAACACACAAGAGCTAGCTTTAAGTCTAAGCGAATCTCTTCAGTGACTGCACCTCTTCAGCTATTGCATATGGATATATTTGGTCCAGTCAACGTGCAATCCATAGCTGGAAAGAAGTTTACACTTGTCATTGTGAATGAGTATGCTAGGTACACTTGGGTCTTCTTCCTCATATCCAAAGATGAAGCACCTGAAGAAATCATTTCGTTCATCAAGAAAATAGAAGTACTCAACAACATCAAGGTACGATATATTAGAAGTGACCATGGCACTGAAATCAAAAATAGTACTATGGATAACTTCTTTGAGGACAAGGGAATCTCTCATAACTTTTCTTTAGTGACGACTCCTCAACAGAATGGGGTCGCTGAAAGAAGAAATCGAACAATCATTGAGGCTGCTCGATCAATGCTCAGCGAATCCCATCTCCCTACTCAATTCCGGGCTGAAGCTGTCAATACCGTTTGTTCACTCAAAATCGATCGATGGTCGTAAAAAGATTCAAGAAGACAGCCTCTGAACTTTTTCATGGAAGAAAGCCTTCTATAAGTTTTTTCTTCTTATATTTGGTTGTACTTGTTACATTCTCAACAATCGCGACCAAATTGGAAAGTTCGATCCCAAAGCTGATGAAGGAATCTTTCTTGGATATTCTTCAGTATCCAAAGCCTTCAGAGTATTCAACAAATGAAGACAGACGATAGAAGAATCTATTCATGTCACCTTTTGATGAATCTCAATCAGCTAATTCAAAACCCATCTTAAATGATGAGGATGAATTAGAAAACTAGATGTTCTCTCACAATGGACAACCTAAAGCTTCCTACAGTTCCCCTCTCAACACTGAATCTCCTGAAGCTAAAGATGATCCACTCATCATTCCAGTTACAGCTAGTCACTCCAACGCATCTTTTTCAGAGATCGCTATTGTGCTATTAGTTGTGTTCCACCTTCTTCTTCAAACACTGATCAATCAATGAATGAAATGCCTTCAGTATCTGAACCTATTTCAGTCGCTGAATCAGAGGCTCATTTGGCGATAGTTCCTATTGCTGAAGATACTGCAGCTGAAGCCTCATCTTCTTTCCTAAACTCACTTACTCAGATGAAATTCCTCTACCGGCTCAGCAATGGACAAAAGACCATCCAATTCATCAAATTCTTAGTGAACCAGATGCAGGTATCAAGACTCGTCGAGGTCTAGGTAATATCTGTCTCTTTGTCAACTTTCTTTCTTTAGTTGAACCCAAGAAAATCAATGATGCTATCTTAGATACTAGTTGGGTCCTTGCCATGCAAGAGGAGCTCATTGAGTTTGATAGGAACAAAGTCTGGTACCTTGTCCCATGTCCATCTGACAAATCAGTGATAGGCACCAAATAGGTTTATCGTAATAAGTTGGATGAAGATGGTGTGGTAACCCGTAACAAGGCTTGACTTGTTGCTCAGGGTTATAGACAAGAAGAAGGGATCGACTATGATGAGACCTTCGTAACAGTGGCTAGACTCGAAGTAATTCGACTCTTTCTAGCCTTTGATGCCCATAGAGACTTCAAASTCTACCAAATAGATGTAAAGAACGCTTTCCTAAATGGGAAACTTTAAGAGGAAGTGTATGTTGAACAACCTCCAGGGTTTGTCGACCCTAAGTATCCAAACCATGTCTACAGGTTGGATAAAGCTCTTTATGGGTTAAAACAGGCTCCTCGTGCCTGGTATGATAACCTTTCCTCATTTCTCATCTTTGAGAAATTCGTTCATGGAAAGATTGATCAGACCTTATTTCTAAGAAAAGTTAAGGGTCACATCATTCTAGTCCAAATTTATGTTGATGATATTATATTTGGTTCCACTAATCCCTTTTTGTGTTTTCAGTTTGTTGATCGCATGAAGAAAGAATATCATATGAGCATAATGGGAGAACTAACCTTCTTTTTAGGTCTCCAGATCAAACAATCTGATAAAGGTATCTTTATCAATCAAAGTAAGTATGTTCGTGACATGCTGAGGAAGTTTGATCTATCCAACAGTTCATCTATGAAGACTCCAATGGCTCCTCCACTCTCTCTCAACAAGGATCCAAATGGAAAGCCTCTAAATGTTACTATTTATAAAGCAATGATCGGCTCCCTGCTGTATCTAACAGCTAGTCGACCTGATATCATGTACTCAACATGCTTATATGCAAGATATCAAACTGAACCAAAGGAATCCCATCTGATTGTTGTCAAACGCATATTCAGATATCTTAAGGGAACTCCTAACAWGGGTCTTTGGTAYCCTAAAGGTTCAGGTTTTGACCTAATTGGTTATTTGGATAGTGATTTTGCAGGTTGCAAAATTGATAGGAAAAGCACCACTGGCGGTTGTCAGCTTCTAAGTGGAAAGTTGGTGAGCTGAACAAGCAAAAAGCAAAACTCAGTGTCCACATCAACAGCTGAAGCTGAATACGTAGCTGCTCGTAGTTGTTGTGCCCAAATTCTTGGATGACTACATAACCAGCTGATGGATTACGATCTTCAGTTTTCAAAGGTTTCTATCTATTGCGATAGCACTAGTGCTATTGCAATTGCAAACAACCATGTTCTTCACTCCAAGGCCAAACATATTGAGATCCGATATCATTTTATCAGAGATCATGATATGAATGGTGATATTGAACTTCACTTCTTTCCAACTGAGTATCAACTCGCTGACCTTTTCMCCAAGCCTCTTGATGAGACAAGATTCAACATCTTGATCAGCGAATTGGGTATGTTAAACACTAAAGACTAATCTTCAGCTATTAAACATCACTCAGTAAGTGAAATGATTCAGTGTTCTATCTCTGACACTGAAYTTTTGAGTAAATATATCTATTCTCTCTAAGGTATGATTACTCTTCTCTTCTCTTCGACTTAAAACACTGTATGACTCTTCCTTTTCTTCAAAACCTTTCATTTTAAAAGAAAATAGTTAAAGAACCTTCTTAATGACGACATTCTCTATTTACTATGCGCAATGCTTTAAGACGCGCAAAAAGGTACTGTCATTACGCTACCTCATTTAATGTCATCCAATCATGGATGAGAACGTGCCATTTTTCATCATGGCCCCTTTCCCCAACCGTCGTCTTTTGTCTCTCTCATATTCCTTCCCTCTCCTCCTACCTATAAATATGAGACCTCTCCTCCACTTTTCTCTTTACGCTTTCAAAATTCTAAGACGGACCTCTGTAGAATTTTTCCATAGCAAGAACTCTCTGAAATCTTCAAAAACCTTTCGACCTTTCTCTCTAAATCTCTAAAGGTCAATCCTTCTTTTCTTTATTCTTCTGTTATGAAATAAGTTTAATAATTTCACGAAACTTGTTCTCTTGAAATATTAAACGATAAAGGTTATTTAACCAACTCTTACATGGTTATAATCTTATTTTTGTATACACATTCTACATGAAAAATCCTAAATCTTCTTTAAAGGATTTTTCAAAAGAAGTTTTTATTGATTTAAAAACTTACCTATATTCTTCTCCCAAACAATCTTGGTTTTACTAACAATCTGTTTTATCTTATTCTTATTAAAAACAGATGGTTGCCAAGAACGCTAACTTCTCTCTCGATGAGGTATCCTTCAAGGCCAACAATCACATTGACTTGTTAGATATCCCCACATCCAAGGCAGACTACCAAGAAAGGGCCAACTTTCTCAAACAGTCGTCGCTCGGCTTCGTACTCAACCATGAACCCATCATGGTCAAAGAACTTCTCCAACAGTTCTGGTTCACTGCTGAGGACGTGGACGTCGAGGTCAAGCCTGGACGTCAAGTTGAACAAGTCAACTTCACCTTCAACCTCATGGAAGTGAAGTTTGGCGTAAACACCTTCAGGACGACTCTTTCCCTGCCCAAAGGTCCCTACGGCAGCGAGCCCACAACGACCGAGATCATCGAGTGTCTCGATGTCATTGGCTATCAATGGCCAATGAAGAAGGACTCAAATGCTTCCATGAAGTCCTTATCGAAGATCGAGAAGAATAGGATGTCAGTTGTCTGGCAATACATGTTCTCTCACTTCATCCAGTCAATGGGTGAAAAGACTGGAGACCAGGACCAGGCCTCTAGGATCGCCTTGACCATAGGCGTTTCTGCGATTCAGCGTCGCAATATAAATTATGTTGCGGTCATTTTTGATGACCTGGTGCTGAAGCTGAACAAGCGCCGCAAGAAAAGGTGGTGCCTTACACTAGATGGTCTTTGCGAAGATCTTTGGAGATCATTACTCCAGGGAAGGTAACCTCTAGGTTTCCAAGCTTAGATCCAGGATTCTGGATCATAAGCTGAGGGATAGTGATGTGGCACTCTCTTCTATTGTGTCCATCACTACCTCCTCTCCTCAGGTGGCCAGGACAAGGGTAACCCCAACCCCCGAGTCTAGCCCAGCCACCAAAACCTCTTCAAAATGACCATCTCAACCAACTCTTGGTTCTCTTCAGAGAGCCAAGAAGGCCAAAAAGTTGATAGCCACGTCTCTGGCTAAAGCCTCTCGACAGGTTTCAGCTATTGAAACTAGCCTTAACCCCGAGGCATCTTTAGCTAACCCTCCTAGCTCTTCAGTGATTCCTCCAATCACTGTCGTATCAGTGGTACCTACCCCAACCACCTTAGTGACCCAAATCACTGAAGGTGTGAATATCAGTACCGCCACCGCTGAACACCCACGTCTCTTCTCAACCATTTTCTCTTCTCCTCCTTCTTTGGTCTTTACACGTGTTGATGATGTATCAGCGACTGTCCCCCCTGATACTGAAACACACACACTAGACATGTGGTTGCTCCTCTCGATGCTCCTTAGCATACAGATGACCATCCTTTCGAGGACATCTTTGCTCACGCCAGTGACAATCCTTTCGATGTCATTGATGGCCCCTCAGGTATTCCATCTTCCTACCCCTTCATTTCTACTAACCTTGAGCCTTTTGTTGCTCACACTTCTTCTCTTGCACGTCCTTCTTCTATGCATCAGCCAGATGCTGAAGAAGAGGAAGAGGACGGGGGCGAGAAAGAAGTTGGAGAGGATGAAGAGATTGATGATGACTATGATATGGCATCTGACATCATACTCCTCTTCCTAGACATTGATTTAGTTCTCTACAGGATAACTTAAGTTCACCAAGCGATGCCCCGCAAGGCTGAACTTGATGCGAACCTCTTAGCTCTCCAAGCGAACGTTCAAGAAGTTCAAAGTCACCTCCTGACTCTCCAAGAAGCTGTTCGAGCCAACACTGACACCATTGTTGTTCTCTCCAGCAGGGCTGATGATGCTCAGGTTCTCACCCATCAGCAGACGGGACTTCTTCAGCAGATCCTGGATGTTGTCCGTCAACCAGCTCCAGTGATCCCACCTTCTTTCTCTGCTGATGATCGCGCTCAGCTCAATGAGATGCATGAGGCAACAATAACTCTGGACAGTGCTTTGTCAAAGCTAGATGATATGATGGTTCTCTAACATCAGCGCTTGGACGAACTCTCTGCTTATACTCTCAAGTCTTAGCCAGAGAGGGGGAGATGAGGTCCAACGCTGTTGGACCATCTGATGTTGCTGCTGCTCTTGATCCTGCAACTGCTCCAGCATCCGTCGCAATTGAAGCTGAAGCTCCTAGAGCTGAAGCAGTTGTTGCTCCTGTAATCCCAATCACTGAAGCTGTTTCAGCTAAGGTAGTTGATGCCATCCCTAGGGATGATGCTCCTACCATCACCACTGTTGCTGGTGATGATGATGAAAATGACGAACCTACAATCCCAGACCCCAGAAGTAACCTAGATGGTGACAATGACAATGATGATGAAGATGACTTTACCATCAAGTATCAGAAGCCAACAACCGCCACCAAGGGAGTTACCCTCAGGGATTCTGCATCCCAGGGGGAGCAAAACGAAGGAGAGTCTACTCCATCAAAGGACCAGGACCCCAAGTCAAAAGGCAAAGTGGTCGCTGAAGAATGGAATCTGAAGGTACTCTTTAATATCCCTCAACCCTTATTTGAAGACTCTACCTCTCAGGTAGTAGTCACTTCTTTGTATCAACTTCAAATTCCATCAACCACCTGCGGTCGACTGGAGTGGGTCCCTGAAAACCCTGTCTCCAGTGCTCCCACAGACCAGTAGATGACTCAGCTTAAGGAGTCGCTCGACCAGACTAGAGTAAAAATTCCTCTTTGTACCTCTAATGGTAGTGAGTTTGACTTCCTTTCAGAAGCTAAAAGACTCGAGGCATTAAGGGCTGAAGAAGAGCTAGAGCTTCAGATGAAGCAGACTAAAGACACCTTAAAGTTGGCCAAGTCACTAGTTGCGAAGATTCTTCCCAAGAGAAAGTCCAAGAAGAAGGTGAACGCTTTCCAAGCCCAGGCTAAACTTCTTTCCATTGCAGAAGCTGGGTGTAAAACCCAAAATTTTAAATATATATATATATTGTACGAGTCTTTAAATATATAATTTTTATTTATTAAATTTATTTGAGGTGTTAAAATATTTATGTGGTTAGTTAAAGAAATAATTATCGAAATCTTAAAATAAGTTAAAAATCGGACCAAAAGTGAAAGAAAAAGTCGGGACATGGGTGAAAGTTGTAAATTCGCGATAGTTAAGGGGTTGGGTCAAATGTAAGTAGGCCCAAATCAGAAGGACCTATTTTGTAAATATGCATCAGACCTACAAATTCAGAAGTGCGAAAACGACCTATGTTGGGTCAGATGTAAGCAGGTCCAAATCAGAAGGACCTGTTTTGTATATATGCATCAGACCTGCAAATGCAAAAGGACCTGTTTTGTAAATATGCATCAAATCTGCAAATTCAGAGATACGAAATCGACCTCTCCTTTGAAGCTCCCTATTGGTCTGATTATTCAACTATTACGACAAAAATCTCAATATACATATAGGCTACACTTTGCTCTAGAGTTTTCATCCAAACTTTATGTCACACCCCGCTAAAGCGGAAACACGGGATGCTAACAGACAAGCGAGTCATAGCAACAGTTCATAAATAACA